>NW_027418244.1:0-100598 GCF_009905375.1 Apium graveolens | reverse complement strand
CGGTGAAAATGAACAAATGTACCAAAAATTAGGCTATTTAAACAATATTATAATCAAAATCATATGGAATATAATTATTTCAGTAAGTATGTCGGCATTCTGTAGACAAAATAAGTTGAACTTACCATTCGATACTATAAGTATAAATTTAAAATTTATTTTTAACGATTGAACCGTACGGATGTTAACTTCATGTCAAAATATGTTAATGCACAAAAAATTAGCACATTTGAACGATTACAAATACGTTTTTATAAGAAAATTAGCAATTTTGATTAAAAAAGTGAAATAATTAATAAAAAAATAAAAATTATGAAATACACACGATGGAACCATATGGATAGACTGACACGGTATAAACGAGCAAATGTACCAAAAATTAGGCTATTTAAATAATATTAATCATGTTTTTATAAGATTTTTTTTAATTTAGGGGTTTTTAACCCCTAAAATCTAAACCCTAAACCCCAAAATTAAAAAATAATTAAAAAATTAAACTGTACAAAACCGACCACTTTGGGTCATAACCGACCACCTAAAAAATGCGGGGGGGTTTTGGTGAAAAATTAAAAACCCCGCCTTTAGCAAAATGACGTCGTTTTGTATGCTGCACAGGGTTCAAGGATAAAACCGACCGACCGGGCGGACAATTTTAAGTGTGTTAAAAATAAAAAAGGTTCACTTTTTTCTTTTCTCTCTTTCTTTCTTTATCTCTCTATTCTCTCTATATCTCTATTACATTTAAAACCGATTTAATTCACTAAAAAGCTTCGATTCAATGGCATTTAATTCACGAAGGAGCCCCAAATCATCTCTCATTGCCTCTGGTTTCACTCTGATGTAAGATTTTCTTACGATTAAGCACTTTTTTACTCGATTGCATATATGTGTGTATGTGTATGTATTTTTTTGTTTTTATATATATGATTCAAAGTTAATTATATTTTTTTTATGTTTGTTAAAGTATTATTCTCACTTAAATTGATGTGTTTCACTTCAAATCAAACTTCATTGATTTTTCAGTTTTTATGTAAAGTTTTGCATGTAAAACATTCGTCGGTTATGTCAATTTGTTGAATATAGGTTAAAGTCATAATTTTTGGGTGTTTCGTCCGTTTATTTACTCTTTTTAGAAGTATAAATCTATTTTTCGGGTTAATTTTTTGGGGTTTGCTCTCGTTAACACATAAAAGTACTTGAAATGGATAATTGCACTTATATGTTAGTTTGTAACTTTAATTTGATGTGTATTTATGCATTTATATGCCTATATATGTTAGTTTGTAACTTTAATTTGATGTTAACACATTCCGTACTCGAAATAGATACGTTTAATATGCATTTTTGTGATTCGAAGTTAATCATATGTAATGTGATTTAATATGCATTTTTATGTGATTTATGTGATTTTATATGAATTTTTTATGTGATTTTAAATGTATAAGTTAATATTTGATTTTGTATGTGATTTTAAATATATTTTGATGTAATGTGATTTTAAATACATATTGGCTAATATATTATTATTGTTTATTTTAGGATATTTTTGCTTGGTTGTTGACGTTGATGATGATTAGCCTCGTTGTTTTGGCAATGGCGAGGAAAGGGAAGGGGAAGGGGGTTGAGAAGGATAAAGGGAAGAAGGCCAAGGGCAAGGCCAAAGCGACTAGTACTACAAAGGGCAAGGCCAAGGCCAAGGTTAAGGGCAAAGCTAGCGTGCATTTGCGGGATGAGCCGACGGATTCGGATTCGGACCCCAATGATCCGACTCGGCACATGACAAATGCGGAGGAGCGAGAATGGCGAGGAAGGCGACCTCGATCACATTCGAGTGGTATATATGGAGAAAAACCGCCATTAAAGCCATATCGCATTGATATCTCCGATGGACAGTATGTTAAAAAGTTTTTAAATTGTATTATTCCTATATATTTATATTTTTGTTTCATTGTTCAATATTGTTATGTGAATTGTTAATGTTTATTGTTTTCTTTTGTTTAAATATAATATTGAAGATGTTACGGCTAAGAAAACGCTTTTGGCTATGATTCGGAGAAGTGGCCTCTTGGGCGTTATACTTATACTGATATCGAAGAACGTCACCCAGGTTGGTTGAATGCAAGAGTTGAGGAGTTTCAAGTAAGTTAAAATTCAATTTTTGTTTTGTAATTGTCATTTATTTCTTAATTTTATGATGCATTTATCTTTGTTTTCTTTTTTGCAATTTTAGAAATATTATAGGCATCTTAAGGGGCAAAGCCGTTTAAAGGTCCGAAAAATTATGGAAGATCACATTAAAGTGACGATAAAAAGGACTTTGAATGAGCTTAAGAAGAGGGTGGAGCGAAAAGCAAGGGAGGAGGGCGTGAGCAAGTTGTCTTTGAAGCCGCCTTATTGGTTCGTTCCTTTTTGGAAGGACCTTTTGGAGTATTGGGAGAAGAACGAAGGACACTTGCACCGGTCATCGATTGGATCCGCCAACCGACAACAAGTTGAAAGATTGCATAGTGCCGGTGCAAGGTAATTCAATAAAGTTCGGGAGGTAATATTATTATATTTCATCACACACATATACATACACGTTCACCATATTATTATATTCCATCTCACACACATACATATTTAATATAAGTTTGTTTAATATTTTGAAAGGTAATGACGAAAAAAAATAAGAAAAAGCCGACGAAACTCAAGGTGTGGGATAAATGTCATAGGAAAGTTGGATCCGATCCGGAAAATCCCATCTACATTACACCGGCCACCATGCATATTGCGGTAAATGCATTTTATATGATTTTATGACTATTTATGTGATTTTAAATGCATCTTTAATAAGTGAATTTATATGTATTTTCATGTGATTTTAAATGCATTCTTTATGTGATTTTATGACCATTTTATGTGATTTTAAATGCATCTTTAATAAGTGAATTTATATGTATTTTCATGTGATTTTAAATGCATTTTTATGTGATTTTATGACTATTTTATGTGATTTTAAATGCATCTTTATTAAGTAAGTTTATATTTATTTTCATGTGATTTTAAATGCATTTTTATGTGATTTTATGACCATTTTATGTGATTTTAAATGCATCTTTAATAAGTGAATTTATATGTATTTTCATGTGATTTTAAATGCATTTTTATATGATTTTATGACCATTTTATGTGATTTTAAATGCATCTTTAATAAGTGAATTTATATGTATTTTCATGTGATTTTAAATGCATTTTTATGTGATTTTATATGCATTTTAATATGATTTTAAATGATCCTTAATATGTGATTTTATATGTATTTATGTGATTTTAAATGCATTTTAATATGTGATTTTATATGCATTTTTATGTGATTTTAAATGCATCGTTAATATGTGATTTTATATGTATTTATGTGATTTTAAATTTATTTTTATATGTGATTTTATATGCATTTTATTTGATTTTAAAAGCATTGTTAATTATTTTAAATGAATTTATAAGAACGATATGCCATCATTCTCGAGCGCATGCCCGTGGAGGTTACACAAACGGGTGATCGGGATGAGCCGTGGGATTGGTGGAAGGAAGCCTTGGAGGTCCTCCAAGGTACAAGGCCGAAAAAGAATTATGTAGTGGGGTTCCCCAATGCTCGGGCTACCGATCTCTTGTCTACACTTGCTACCCGATACCGAGATTCCACATGGAATGAAGTCGGCTCATACTCATCCGCTCTGAGACAACGTGAAGCCATCCCCGATAATGTATATCTTTCCATCATGAGGAATGTGCTTACGGAGATCCGTGCTAATCCAAATCGGTTTGCTCGCCAACTTTCCGATGCGGAGATAGCTACATTCGTACGTACCGCTCTCGAGGCCTCGGATCCATCCTCCTATCCTAGCCAAAGGTTGCAATGGAATAACCTTATCGGTGGCGAGATCGTGCATATCATGGGCTCCTTGATTGAAGATATCATCCAAAAGATGGAAGCTCGTGTTGCGGAGGTATACCTTTGTTGGAAATAATACCTTCTCGTCCAAAAGACGGAACTGAAAATAAGAATCGTTGTTGAAACAGAGTAAAACAACTGTTTTAGTTCTACACAACGGTAAATTTGTGTCAACTAAGAGTATCTAATTTTATTCTTAAAATTTTATGTCTATTGAGATAATGTTAATTTCAATTTCACTATTGTCTCAAAACATAACAACAACAGTTTTCAAGAAAAGCCCTTATTCTAGTTTCTTTGTGACAATGGATTTTGTTCAGCACCGTTGTGTGGATGGTATTAAAACAACAGTTTTGTTCAAATCACGCATTGTGTACATGCTTTTAAACAATTGTTTTGAATATGGAGTAGGTGTTCACTGTTATCTCAAAACTATTCAGACAATTCTCTGTATAGTAGTCACATTGTTCTTTATATTTTGAGACAACATTGTCTAATTTTTACCAGTTACTTGAATATTATTGACACAATGGCTTATAATTTTTACCTATTAGATTATCTAGCATAAGGCAACTGTGTTGATAATGCATTACTTAAGGTGGCTGTTGTTTGAATATGTACTGTACAATGGTTGTTTGTGCTTTGAATCACCATTATCTGTTGAAGTGTAAAATTTTTGCATACCAAATTCACAGTTCATGCACACCACCGCCTGCGGAAACTTAAAACTAAAATTTTACCAATCACAAATCCATATAAAACTAAATCCATATCATTCAATCCATCAATCCGCAACCTATAAATCTAGGAACACAATCCAAGCCAACTAAATAGAACTACATCCATAGACTTCAACATTCACAATACTTAAAAACAAATTCAACAAAAACCAAATCCTACAATTTGACCAGCGCATAAGAACTTCTACCAAACATCCAAAGTTTACTTAACGTCTCACATCACCAACTACATATTTGAAAACTTGCACTTGACCAAATATTTCTAAAGAAAATGATCAGAATCTAGAACCTTAACTTACATAGTTTTTCATAAAATATTTTGCAAATTCAACGTGAATCTCATTTATGTCATCATCAGCATACACCTGGTTCGACCTACGCAACCACTGAAAAACCATCCAAAATTTTTGTAAGTCACATATGCTACTAACGTACGCGTAAATACAAAATGGTGAGAAAATCCAAAGAAAGTGAATTTCTTACCTTATTGACAAAGTCAAGCTCTTTGTCGTGAATAATTTCCTTCATATACCCCAAAATGAACAAGCCAAAATCCTTGTTCCCCGTCTGCACTGGAACTCCCTGAAAAAAGCAAACACAAATTAAATTACAATTTCATACAAGACAGAAATTAAAATTATGAGAAATATTATTACCGCCATATTCTCCCATAATACTTTCTTCCTTGAAATCTTATTCAGATCCTCCTTATACAGCTTAATGGCACTATAAGCAAAAAAATATGAACATATTAAAAAAATAGTGCAAAATATGGTTTGACAAGGTAATTTACAAGTAAAGACTCGTATACACAAACTTTATAAGTTGTACTTACTTGTCGACAACATCAACCCATTCCCCGTTTGCAATTCGACGTTTAAGAGTGTCCATGTAATAGACCATCTCTGCTTCGGGTTTCACAACTGTCAACGTCCAGTGGTTCCTATAAAAATATGAATAAAGATGCATAACAGTTCTAGAAAAATTGACGTAATCTAATTTACCTTCTAATAAAATTGAACCCTAAATTACCGTAAATTCAACTTATAATTTGCAAGAAATATTATCAAGTTTAAACTCAAAATTATATTCATGTATATAAAATTTGTAACTTAAATTGTCTTAAGAAATCAACTTAAAAATGGCCATACATATGATCATTTTAATCTAAGAAAATTATTTGAGAGAATGGCTTATTAGCTAGCAATTGTATAAATTAAATACTCACACATCATTGTAAGGCATCAGAAAATATTGGCCTTTTTTAGCACCCTTGAAACGTGTAGCTAGCGCACGTGACCTCTGCGCTGCAGTACCACATCCAATGGCACCAATTGTGCTAGGATCTACGAAGCTTATCATACTCAACATCTTATTCTTTTTCATATATTCATTTAAGAAGCTACATATATTATTAGGCAGTAGTGAGTAAAGATTCTGACTTTAATTCTGGAAAAATAAATAAAGAATTTTAACATAAAAACTTACTGAATATAAAGGCAAATGACAGAGCCTGCCATTTCACCTCGAGAGCACACCGCATGTACATATGATAAGAACATGGTTTGCTTATTTGACAAGCCAAAGGCTTGTTTGCTCAACTCAAAAGAAAAAGTTTGGCCATCACTCAGGGAATTCTTGGCCCATGTCCACAAGCGCTTCTATGCAGACAGATAATTTCCACTCATCTCAACAACCAGTTCCGGTTCAACATCTTCAATTAATTTATAAGACTTCTTTGATTTCTTGGAAAGACCTTTCTTGGTTCTCTAAAAAAAATTTATATATGTTAAAATAGTAAAAATAACATGCTCAATAAATACATACTAAATACACTAAACAGTCTAAAAAACAATTCTGACCTTTGGAGCAGATAAGACATGGATAGTGCTATTGTTTCCTCGTGCAATGAGGTCTCTTGGCCATGCAATAAAAGTTCCCATGGCATCTTGCACAAAAACAATTTCATCTCCAATAGGGAAGGGAATCTTAGCATTACCTTGAATGACTTGAGTAATTGACACTCTTGCATTCTCTTCTCCAAGTCTTACTCCATGGATAGTCTGCTCATGCCCTTCAACAACTAGGACTTCATCAATTTTTAGAAAGGCAATAATGTTATTTAATGATCCAACTGCCAGTTTGCATACAGAACTATCTGAAGCATCTTTCACGTCCTAACCAGCCACATTTTGATCATCCTCACCAGCCACCTTCTGATCATCCTCACCATCCACCTTCTGATCATCTTCACCAGCCTCCTTCTGATCATCCTCACCACACAGCTTGTTATCGTACGGAAGCTCTTCCCCCAAATCAACAAAAAAAAATTCAATCATATCCACTTTATGAACAACTCACTCCTCTTCAATGGAAAATATCTTCCTTGTCGTTTCAGGTGTTCTAAGATCATTTAAACCTGCATCCCATTCATCCCCTTCAACCCTGTCCTTAGAATGACAACTTGCTTGCTGGGAAGCAGGTTTCGGACTATCTTGATGTCCAGCCTTTGTCAATGAAATCTCTGCTCTGATCTTTTCAATTTCATCCAACCAAAATGCATCCCTCTCTTTAATTATTTTTGGAGTCTCCACAACCATGAACTTTCTAACTCCCTCGCGTATCTTTTCATCCACTGTGCTCGCTTTCTTTTGCCTTGGAAGATGAAAATAAACTGATTGTTTCACATAGGATCTTTGACCACATACCCTTCCTCCGTGCTCAGGCTTTCCAAGTGCCATCGTTAAAACATCATTAACACCTTCCACTGTAATTTTTCCTTCCTTAACCTCCTCCTTCAGCTTTTCCTACAAAATTAAGATTATCATTTTTTTAATCTTAGCAATTCGTATATAAAATATCTAATATGTCTAGGCATGTAAAAATGTAGTACTTACAATTTAGCAAAGTTTGTTAACAGTTTAGCAAAAAAAAGGTTCAAAGTGTTGGTACAAACTTAAATAGCATACAGTATGAATCAATGTATGTATGTAACTAGAGAGTAAAACGTAGTCTGGCCAAGTTGCCTTACTCATAGAATTATGTAAACAAAATAAACAAATAAATATCTTGAGTTTAGATTAAAAAGCCAACATAAAGCACCATCAAATAAATATATTACAACAACTGCATCATTTAAAAAATCAATAACTTACAATTTCCTTGGTTTTTTCCGCAACTACATCATTTAAAAAATTTCCATCTTTGTCCTTCCTTGCCTCAATCCAGGTATCTGATCGATCTACCTCCTCTATATCTGGATGAGATTCTAACTGCATTGACATATAGATAATCACCTTAGTAATAACATAAACATATTTGGAAAGTCAGCAAGAAAACAAAAATGAATATGTTGTTTCAATAGCACTAACCCATTCATTCTCAAGGTTTGCATAACCTTTTCGAGCCATGTGATGTGGATATAAACTCATTGACCTTCTTTGAACTTGTTCATCATGAATTTTCTTCATAAAAAGCATCAATGAGGTTAAATAAGATCACGACTAAGTAAATATTGTATATAAATTTAGCCAAAAAAATATTACATAAAGGTAAATAGAACCATACCATAAACTTCTTCGACGTGCGATTAGAAACAAATATGTCCCAATGACATTTTTCAATGAAAGAATAATCTGCAGGAGGATGTGCCAAAATTTCAGGTTGATCCAGATAAGGAAGAACATAATCTTTGGTGAGCCGACATTTGAACTCCCTCCATTTTGAAGATGCAGATATTAAAACCATCTTCTTGGTTGATTGAGGTACAATGTAAGCCATCTACATACATAAGAAACATTAATATCATTAAAAAAATGTAAGCAAGTGAAAGAACATAAGCAACTAGATTTTTTCATTTTTTTTACCTGCACACAGTCCCAAATCTTTTCCTGCGTGTCTTTTGGAACAGACTTCCAGGGATCATGCCAGATTGGGGCTTTTATTCTTGCCAAAACTCCAATATATGATTGCATCTCTGCCCCTGCTTTACCATATGGCTCTCCTTTTGAATTAAAAGACACCGCAAGTTTGATCCCCATCATCTTGCGTCTTAGAATCCGGTGCATCGTCACACAACCTCGCTTCAATAGCTTGAGTCCTTGAGGATGGTCAGTTGTGGTAATATGTATTTCTCGTTTCCTTTTCTTGGTAATTTCTTTTTGTAAGTTCTCAGATATGGGCTTCCACTTCACTGATTTTGGGGAAGAACAAGACGGAGTGGGGGTCTCATTGTTAAAGGACCTGGTCTTCTTTAAAGCCTTAATCACATTTATGGTAGTGGTAGTTGGATTGGGTGAAGATCGAGTAGTCTTAAACTCTATCCTTTTGGACTCTGTCCTTTTCGAGTCTGTCCTCTTGGACTCTGTCCTCTTCGATTTTAACTTGTGGAACTCATTCTTTCTCGACTTTGACTTTTTCTTTGGACTAACCATAATTTATACAACACACAAATAAGAATCAATATTAACAGCGACATACATTCTCACACACATAAGTATCAAACATAGATGATTGAACACTAAAAATAGAGTTTAATATATATTAAACAGAGTTTATTCATACACATTAATTTAAAAAAAGTGTTTAATATACATTAAACAGAGTTTATTCACACAAAACACCTAACACTAAAACATCCAACAAATATATACTCAAAAGAAATTCATTCATCATAAATATAACCCCAAAATCATCCATACAAACATACATAACTCAATACATATTTATAAACATATATATTTGTAACTCAATGCATGCAAAATCCAAGATACCTCAATGCATGCAAAATCCAAGATAAATGAAAACTCAAAACTGAATCAACAACAAACATTTTAAAAACAGAGATGTAATTAAAAGAAAAAAAGAAGCATGTTTTAGAAACCCCAAATAATAAAACCCTAAAAATGGTTATATAAACCCCAAATCATTCACTCAAATGCCCCAAATATAAACTCCAAATCCCAAATACAAACCCCAAATTCCCAAATATGGATGTGGGTTTTAGGTTTTCATAATCCCCAAATATAGATGACATATAGGTGTGGGTTGTGTTAAATACCTCTGTTGAGTTGTTGAGTTGAAGGGGAGATGAAAATCGCCGGTGTTGAGTTGAAATCGCCGGTTTTGGTATTGAGGTGTTTAGAGACAAAGTAATGGAGTAAACAAAGTAACGGGTTAAAGTAAATGGGTAAGAATAAAATTAGGGGGAGATGAAAATGAAAGAAGAGGGAACTCAAAAAAAATCATTTCAAATCAACGGTTTATAATTCAGTTCTACTTTAATCTAACGATCAGTATTTTTTCCTATTAATTTTTTTTCAAAATTAAAGAATAAATTGTAAAAACTGTGTTCAAATCTTGTATTTTTAAAATATAGTTTAAACAGACTTACAACGGTTAATTTCGCGAAACCGTTGCCTGAATTAAGAAAACCGTTATGTAATTAGACAAGCGTTTAAACAGAAAACCGTTATATAAGAAAGTGTTAGTTAAGATATCATTGGACAATGGTGTATCAAAGATATCGTTGTCTGAAGTAATTTCACACAACAATTTTTGTCCGAAACCCGTTGTCCTATATGTTCAAAAAATTAATTTCGAACAAATTCGACATTCTAGTGTAAATAAATTTTATCAACACTCCACGTTTCCTATAAAATTCGAATATTTCATATATGAGTTTGATTTGATCATTCGGATGTGAAAAAATATTTAAAAATTATCGAACATTTTGTGCATGACTTTATAAGTAAAATCTAGTAAAAGACGTACTCCTTCAAACGAGAATATTACCCGAACGTCCGAATAATTTTTTTAAATGAGCTGTTAGATGATCCAACCGTACGGATGTCAAGATATGTTGATTTTGGACTTGTGAAAAAATATTTAAAACTTCACGGACATTCCGTGCAGGACTTTATAAGGAAAATCTAGTAACAGGCGTACTCCCTGAAACGAGAATGTTACCCGAACGTCCGAATAATTTTTTTAAATGATTTATTTGACGATCCAACCGTACGGATGTCAAGATATGTTGATTTTGGGCTTGTGAAAAAATATTTAAAAATTTCCGAACATTCCGTGCATGACTTTATAAGGAAAATCTAGTAAAAGGCGTACTCCCTGAAACGAGAATGTTACCCGAACGTCCGAATAATTTTTTTAAATGAGCTGTTCGATGATCCAACCATACAGATGTCAAGATATGTTGATTTTGGGCTTGTGAAAAATATTTAAAAATTTCCGAACATTCCGTACATGACTTTATAAGAAAAATCTAGTAAAAGGCGTACTCCCTGAAACGAGAATGTTACCCGAACGTCCGAATATTTTTTTTAAATGAGTTGTCCGACAATCCAACCGTACGGATGTCAAGATAAGTTGATTTTGGGCTTGTGAAAAAATATTTAAAACTTCCCGAACATTCCGTGCATGACTTTATAAGGAAAATCCAGTAAAAGGCATACTCCCTGAAACGAGAATGTTACCCGAACGTCCGAATAATTTGTTTAAATGAGCTATTCGATGATCCAACCGTACGGATGTCAAGATATGTTGATTTTGGGCTTGTGAAAAAATATTTAAAAATTCCCGAACATTCCGTGCATGAGTTTATAAGGAAAATCTAGTAAAAGGCGTACTCCCTGAAACGAGAATGTTACCCGAATGTCCGAATAATTTTTTTAAATGAGCTGTTCGAAGATCCAACTGTACGGATGTCAAGATATGTTTATTTTGGGCTTGTGAAAAAATATTTAAAAATTCCCGAACATTCCGTGCATGACTTTATAAGGAAAATCTAGTAAAAGGCGTACTCCCTGAAACGAGAATGTTACCCGAACCTCCGAATAATTTTTTTAAATGAGTTGTGCGATGATCCAACCATACGGATGTCAAGTTATGTTGATTTTGGGCTTGTGAAAAAATATTTAAAAATTCCCGAACATTCCGTGCATGAGTTTATAAGGAAAATCTAGTAAAAGGCGTACTCCTTGAAACGAAAATGTTACCCGAACGTCCGAATAATTTTTTCAAATGAGCTGTTCGATGATCCAACCGTACAGATGTCAAGATATTTTGATTTTGGTCTTGTCAAAAAAATATTTAAAAATTCCCGAACTTTCTGTGCATGACTTTATAAGGAAAATCTAGTAAAAGGCGTACTCCCTGAAACGAGAATGTTACCCAAACGTCCGAATAATTTTTTTTTAAATGATTTGTTTGACGATCCAACCGTACGGATGTCAAGATATGTTGATTTTGGGCTTGTGAAAAATTATTTAAAAATTTCCCGAATATTCCGTGCATGACTTTATAAGGAAAATCTAGTAAAAGACGTACTCCCTGAAATGAGAATGTTACCCGAACATCCGAATATTTTTTTAAATGATCTATTCAATGATCCAACCGTACACATGTCAAGATATGTTGATTTTGGGCTTGAGAAAAAATATTTAAAAATTCCCGAACATTCCGTGCATGACTTTATAAGGAAAATCTAGTAAAAGGCGTACTCCCTGAAACGAGAATATTACCCGAACGTCCGAATAATTTTTTAAAATGAGTTGTGCGACGATCCAACCGTACAGATGTCAAGTTATGTTGATTTTGGGCTTGTGAAAAAATATTTAAAAATTCCCGAACATTCCGTGCATGACTTTATAAGGAAAATCTAGTAAAAGGCGTACTCCCTGAATCGAGAATGTTACCTGAACGTCCGAATAATTTTTTAAAATGAGCTGTTCGACGATCCAACCATACGGATGTCAAGGTATGTTGATTTTGGTCTTGTGAAAAAATATTTAAAAATTCCCGAACTTTCTGTGCATGACTTTATAAGGAAAATCTAGTAAAAGGCGTACTCCCTGAAACGAGAATGTTACCCAAATGTCCGAATAATTTTTTTAAATGATTTGTTTGACGATCCAACCGTACGGATGTCAAGATATGTTGATTTTGGGCTTGTGAAAAAATATTTAAAAATTTCCCGAACATTCCGTGCATGACTTTATAAGGAAAATCTAGTAAAAGGCGTACTCCCTGAAATGAGAATGTTACCCGAATGTCCGAATAATATTTTTAAATGATCTGTTCAACGATCCAACCGTACGCATGTCAAGATATGTTGATTTTGGGCTTGAGAAAAAATATTTAAAAATTCCCGAACATTCTGTGCATGACTTTATAAGGAAAATCTAGCAAACGGCGTACTCCCTGAAACGAGAATATTACGCGAACGTCCGAATAATTTTTTTAAATGAGTTGTGCGACGATCCAACCGTACAGATGTCAAGTTATGTTGATTTTAGGCTTATGAAAAAATATTTGAAAATTCCCGAACATTCCGTGCATGACTTTATAAGGAAAATCTAGTAAAAGGCGTACTCCCTGAATCGAGAATGTTACCTGAACGTCTGAATAATTTTTTAAAATGAGTTGTTCGATGATCCAACCGTACGGATGTCAAGGTATGTTGATTTTGTTCTTGTGAAAAAATATTTAAAAATTCCCGAACATTCCGTGCATGGCTTTATAAGGAAAATCTAGTAAAAGACGTACTCCCCGAAACGAGAATGTTACCCGAACGTCCGAATAATTTTTTTAAATGAGCTGTGCAACGATCCCACCGTACGGATGTCAAGATATGTTGATTTTGGGCTTATGAAAAAATATTTAAAAATTTCTGAACATTCCGTGCATGACTTTAGAAGGAAAATCTAGTAAAATGCGTATTTCCTGAAACGAGAATGTTACCCGAATAATTTACGAGGGAGATATCATTGAACAACGTGTTTTCAAATAAACTGTTGTCTGACTTTATGTTAAACAACAATTTTTGTCCAAAAACTGTTGTCCTATATTTAAGAAAATTAATTATATACTTTATACATTTTTATTTATCACATTAAAGTTTGCATTTAATATAATTATGTCCGAATAAGGACATAATTATTGAGCTATACAGTTAGGTCATTATTCTCTTCTTCTCATCTCCTCTTCTTTCTACTCTTCTTTCTTTCATCTCTTCATTCAATAATCTTCTTAACATCACGATTCAGGATATAATCTCGATTCAGAGCATCACTGGGACTTCTCTTCTTTCTTTCAGGTAATTGATGTGAAAACATCTTCTCTTCTTAACTTTGGATTAGGGTTCATGTTGATTTGGGGGAAATTTTTTCAAAGCAATTCATGTGAAACTTAAATTTTTTAAAAAAAATTTAAGTTTTCTTTCTACGTTTCTCTTTTCTCTGTGTACAAGTTATTGAGGTGGTTTATGAGTGAAATTATCAAAAATTATTATACATGTGCCTAATGTTTGAGCTTTGTTAATCTTAATGGAGTACATAAAGAAATATTTAATGGAAGATTTGATTGTACAGATTTCAATATAAGTGCCAGTTACAACTATTATGCAGATTAGATGCGTATGCAAATCCTTACATACTTAACAAGTATTATCTTTTGTCTTTCTATGCTCCTACTTTTGTTAAGCTAGTAAATTGAGTTTTTTTTTGTTAAACTGGTCTTGTATTGTAGGGAAAACAGAGTTGTCCTGCTACTTGTTGATTTTTGTTAAACTGATTTTAGATGTATTCACTTTTCTTTTCAGATTGTTGTAAAGATGGATAGATCATGGTTAAGAGCTGATAGAAGGACAAAAGAGTTTAAAATAGGCGTTGAAGATTTGTTGAAATTTGCATTTGAAAAGGGGTATACTTAAGAGAAAATTAGTTGTCCCTGCTTAAGGTGTGCACATACTAAATCATGGAAAGCTCAGAAGGTCAAAAACCATCTCTTTCAATATGGTATCGATGAAACTTATATACGTTGGATATGGCACAGGGAGTCAAATTTAGCATCTAGTCCTGTACCGGATGACACCGACACTTCAGAATCCGTTAACAAATTTCCTACAAGAATGGATCAAGCTAACGATGAGGATGATGATATTTCTTCGGATTCTTCAGATTTCCTTAACCATATAAAAGGTGAACATCAACCCCTTTATCCTGGATGTGAGAGTTACACTAAATTAAAAGCTTTAGTTAAGTTGTACAACATGAAAGTAAAGCATGGTATGTCTGATTCATGCTTCTCTGATGTTTTACTATTGCTAGGGTCTATGCTTCCGGAAGGTAACAATATGCCTTCTTCCTTTAATGAAGCGAAAAAAACCTTATGTTCATTAGGGATGGGATATGAAAAGATACACGCATGTCCGAATGATTGTCTCTTATACCGTGGTCAGAGAGATGAAGATGAAACTACTTGTCGCATATGTAAGGCCTCTAGATGATAATTAAACAGGAAAGGAGAGGGACTGGTAGGGGTCCCTGCTAAAGTTTTATGGTATTTCCCATTAATACCGAGATTAAGAAATTTGTTCAATACCCCTAACAGTGCAAAGTACATGACTTGGCATGACACCGAGCGACCAGAGGATGGTAAACTGAGGCATCCGGCTGACTCCGAAACATGGAAGGATGTTGACAAGAAGTGGCCTAATTTTGCATCAGAGAGTAGGAACCTTCGGTTAGCTTTATCTGCTGATGGTTTCAATCCTTTTCGTGGAAACCGTACTGACCACTCAAGCTGGCCGGTTTTGGTATCAATCTACAACCTTCCACCCTGGCTTTGTATGAAGAGAAGGTATATGCTTTGCTTATTAATATCAGGACTGACTGAGCCAGGAAACGATATCGACGTGTACCTTCAACCACTTATTGAAGATTTGGAAGAATTATGGCATGGAAAAAATGTGTATGACGCATATCAGCAAGAGTCTTTCATACTTAGGGGCATTTTATTATGGACAATAAGCGACTATCCAGCCTTAGGGAACTTGTCAGGAAATGTCATTAAAGGGTATAATGTTTGTATAGTATGTGTTGATAAAACAAATGCTACTAGGCTGGTTAATTACTGTAAGACAGTAATTATGAGGCATCGAAGGTGGTTGCCCAGACATCATCCGTATAGAAGGCAAAAATCATTTTTTGATAACACTGTAGAGAAGGAGGTTGCTCCTATTCCGTTAACCGGAGAACAGGTTCTTGGAAGAGTACAGCATCTAAGGGGCCATGTATTTGGTAAGACACAATGCCCACTTCGATGGAAGAAAGGTGAATCTCGACCCATTTGGAAGAAGATTTCTATATTCTTTCAACTCGAGTATTGAAAGTTTTTACCGGTTAGGCATGTTCTCGATGTGATGCACATCGAGAAAAATATATGTGAAGCTATGCTTGGTACTTTATTAAATATTCCGGGAAAGACAAAAGATAGGAGTATGTCCGTCTCGATATGGCTGAAATGGGAATAAGAACGGAGTTAAGGCCAAAAACTCTCGGAAAGAAAGAGAAGGTGTTGTTGGCATCTTGGATGTACCCTTTCGAAAGGTATATGAAGGCGTTTAAAGGATATGTACGGAACCCCGCTCATCCTGAAGGATGTATTGCCGAGGCATATATTGCCGAGGAGGCGGTTGAGTGTTTGGTGAATTTTGAAGAACCTATCGTAGGACTGCCCCTAAAATCTAGGCATGAGCAGGATGCAATGTGCAGGCCCTTATCTGGTGCAACAATGATAAAGCCAAGTAAGGAGGACTTGCACCTAGCACATTTGTGTTCTCTGCAAAATAATAATGCAATAAGGCCATATTTTGAGTGAGTATTACTCAATTTTCTGTGTATTATTTTTGAATATGTATGCATTTCGATTCTTATATTAAATTAATTCATTTCACTAGCAGTGAACACATGGTATCTCTAATGACGAGATTCAAGCAACATGAAAATGACCAAGTCTGGCTAAAAACCAAGCAAAATGATGAATTCCCCACATGGTTCCGGAAAAAGGTAAGATTTTTATGGTTAATAGCATCATATGTAGGCCTAATTAACGTGTTCACAGTAATTTCATTACTCTGTTTATTTTGCACTTGAACACTAATTTAGGAGTTTTTTAGCAAATGATTTTAATTCTAGAAAATTATTTAAGACATTATCAGCTTCTTTCTTATTACTTCAGGTCTAAATTAGTATAATAATTTAACTGGCTAGCACTATCGAATATACTTTTAATCAATTTATTGTTCGACAGATTCAATCACAATTATCGGATGACAACCATAACATACCTGAGGAGATAAGGTGGATTGCAGAAGGCCCCAACAAGATTGTCCCTACATTCAGCGGATATAAAATTAATGTTATTACTTATAGCACCAAGGAGCGGAATGATAATCGACAGGTTCAGTGCAGTGGTGTTTGCGTTGTTGCAGATACAATGTTTGTGCAGGGTAAGGATAAAAATATTGAACATATTTCACACACCTACTATGGAGTTATATCAAGTATATGGGAGTTAGACTATAATAAGTTTAGAATCCCTCTATTTCGTTGTAATTGGGTAGATATGAACAAAGGAGTTAAGGTAGATGATTTAGGATATACATTGGTTAATTTGAACAAATTAGGTTATGTAAATGATCCTTTTGTTCTAAGGAAGCATGTTAAACAAGTTTGTTACATTGATGATCCTCTCGAAAAACATTGGTTCGTAGTGTTGAAATTACCAAAAAAAAGTTATTATGACCAGTGTGATGATAAAACAGATGAATCTGTAGAAATAGAACTTGAGAATGAGCTGCATGTGCCACTGTTCCCGAGTGTGGAGGAACGCGACGAGGAAGAAGCTAGTTACATGCGGGAGGAAGAAGAATGGATTCAACTTCCATGATGGTAATAATTACATTTCTTTTAAGTTTAAGTCTGCCTTTCATTATTTCTTTGTTGGAAATATTTTTTTTTATTTCATAAATGTTTAATTTGTCGAATCATATTTTTTAATTGATTTCTATCACTTACCATTACTAAAGTTAGGATTTTTTAAAATTTTAATATATCATAATTATTTGGATTCTGCCTTGTATTTGGTTTAATGTAATTACAATAAGCATACATTGATATTATCATGAACCCTATTTCTTTAATATTTGCTAATATTCAAATTTTTTATTTTGCTTTCAGTGATGGATTCGGTTTTTGAGCGTATTTTACACTACTCAAGGGCCAAATAATTTATGTCATCACTGATTGAGTGGTTAACGTGGATTAAATGATGATGTTGATCAAGCTGAGGTTAGAAGAACTTTTGGACAATTTGGCCAATTTGAATGGACACCCCTATTTGATTGTATCCTTCACTGGACTTGTATCATGGCATTATGATTAATTTATGTATTTTTCGATTCATAGATTAACTTGTAACTTACCCTTGTTTTCTTGTTGTGTTTGTGAAAATATTTAGTTATTGTTGATTAATGTATATGTGTCCAGGTTTACTCTCTTTAAAGAAATGCAATAGCTGCAAAATACGGTCTTCATGAAATGGAGATTGCCTTTTACAGCTTTGTATTTCTTTAAAGAGAGTACACTTTGATTTGTATGTATTTATCGCCAAACTTTTGGTTTAATAGTTGAACTCGTCCATTTGAGGTGGTATTTTTGTTCTCTAGTTTGGTTCATGATTTCTTGATTGTTAGTCTGTTGGTTGGATGATTTATGGTTGGTAAATTTCTTGGTTGGATGGTTTTGGATTTGTTTTGTGGGAATTTGATATATGCAAGTCAATTTTTTTTATTACCATTACTTAACAGAAAACGTTTATTATCACAATGTATAAAACAGTCATCTAAATAAGGTGTTCAGATAACAAGTCACAAGACCTGTTTTTGGAACCCCATTTACATAACACTACTAATAACCATTGTCTGCGATCTTTCCTTTAAGTCAATTTTCTTTTATTAACATTACTTAACAGACAACGGTTATTGTCACAATGTATAAAACAGTCATCTAAATAAGGTGTTCAGACAACAAGTCACAAGACCTGTTGTTTGAACCTCATTTACATAACACTACTAATAACCATTGTTTGTGAGCTTTCCTTTTAATAATGGTATGTAAAAACCATTGTTTGATGTTCAATAAGACAAGGGTTATAATAAACACTTGTCTAAATTACACAACATAAAGCCAAAAACTATTATCACACACTACCATAAGTTAGCTTATTCACAACGGTTTTTGACTGTTATGTGAAAGATTTATGACAACAGTGCAGTATCCGAACTGTTGTGTATCTCGGTAAGAGGATGCCACAGAGACAAGTCTTTTAAAAAACAGCTATAACCGTTGTTCTACATGTACTCCAACAACAGTTTTTCGAGGAAAGGAAATTCACAGTTGTCTACAAATTTGGGACAACAGTTTTTTTGTCAACCGTTGTTTCATAGGTGTTGTGTGATTGCAAATTTCTTGTAGTGAGCTAGTTTGGTGGAATGATTTTGAGTAGTATAGGTTATTGATTGGATTGGAGATTTGGTTGTGAATATTGTTTGGTTGTGAATATTGTTTGGTTGTTCGATTTGGTTTTATATAGGGACTGCAGAAAAACCTGCAATTTTTTTAAAATCAGATCTTAGAACCGACCGACAATAGGCATAACCGACCACTTTTGACCATTATAAAACCCCGAAAACCGACCGTCAGGTGACATAACCGACCATCTTCTTTATAAAACTAACCGTCTCCTTCATATGGTGGTCGGTTTTAAGACGGTCGGTTATGACATTTAAATTAGCTTCTGAAATAAAATTGACCGATGTGTACACTTTGACCACGGTCGGTTATGAGTTCCAGTCAACTTTTTAAAAACAAACATAACCGACCACCAACGGTCGGTTATGACTAAGTGACGTGGTAACACGTGTGCACACGTGTTGCCACGTGTACACAGTGACCCCACATTTGAATAAAATGCCCAGGTACTTAACTGACCACTATGTTGGTCGGTTATGAGGGTTAAACCCGACCAAAAATCATAACTGAACAGGCTAAAACCGACCATGCCCTGTGGTCGGTTATGACTATTTTAACCGACCGTGTTGCCTCTTAACCAACTGTTTTTGACGGTCGGTTTTGTCCTGTTTTCTTGTAGTGTTCTCTGGTAAACTCACACGCCATTCTTTCAATTAGATTTCATAGCACCACTATGTGTTCCTCAAAAACACTAGCAATGTTTGCTTGCTTGTACCTCATCCCCTTGTTTTTCAGCTCCAGACTCAACTCCTCTAGGAAATTACCACTCTCCTGGAGGAGCTTCTTTAACCTGCCCTCCAACTTTGCAGGGGAAAGATACTTTTTTGTCTGGTTCCCTGCACAAACGGCTGCTTCATGGATTGCAGGCGGAAGTGTTTTGTCACCTGTATTTATTGATGTAATCTTTGCTTAGCTACGATGATGCCCCTTGGGATTTTAATCGGCTTTAAATAAACTATTAAATAAATGCAAAAGTGTGTTTTTACTCTAGTCTTTAATTTATTTGCATTATATTTATATAGGGTTATATATCAAAGTAGTTACTGAGCTGAGCCCCTATATCAAATAATTCATCGATCTGAACGGGATCTCAAACGCACCATTATAGTAATGGATAATGACTGGGAGGTTAGCTTGACCAATTGACCAAAAGAAAAATGTGACGGTGCTGACATGGAGGTAGACGTGGCATTACAGGGGTAGTATACACGATTATATTAAAAAATAGTAGAAAACAAAAGGTAAATATTAGAACTCAATCGATATTTGGGGATAAAAACCCTAGCACAATATGCGGCGCATTTGAACATGTGCGATTCTTGTGCGATTCTTGTGCGATTACTTCAGGGATCTTGTATGGTAACAGGTGCGCACTCTCATCTTTGCGTATTAAAAGTAGTTTTATGTGTGTTTCGAATGCAGTATGTGGAGGTTTATGTGTTTGTTATTTTAGGGTTTGATTCTTATAATTCGTTTAAGTTGCATATTCGATTATGTTGTTTAATCCTACCTTTGTTGCCAAGTAAAGTAATTGTTTAATGGGGTTGGATACAATTACTAAACAAATCGATGTATTATGAGAGTAAAGTAAGAACAGATGTATCAAATAACAATTTATATTGATTTTTAATAAACTGTTACAAAACTCTCTGAAGAACAATATTCTTAAGAGCTTCTAGGTTATGCGAATACTCGAGTTCTGCTTTTATCACCTATGTATTATGATATTTATTATGTGTTTATATACTACACAGCTACAATCAGTACTCTATCAATTACAAGATATGTTATAGTATAATTCTAACATTTTCCATACATATATAAATCAACTACGATCCTCTAAATCAGCATCTTCTGATTTATCTCGTAGTCCTTACTTATCATCCAATTCATTCTCAACGGATAAACTAATAAACGAATATATGTTGTAGCTTCAACGGATAATCATGTGTATATATCAACGGATGACTAAAGATTGTCAACGTATAATAATGAAGCTTCCAATGGATAATCATATCACAGCAGTTGATCATATCCTGATTGTTACACAGATCCTGATTCTTGACTTAGCCAATTCTCAACAATCTCTCATAATTTATGCTTTGCAGAATAAGCATAAATTCTAATAGAATTATCTAGTGCCAAAAACCAGATAGACAAAATAAGTAGTGTAAAGCTTACTTTGTTTCAGACTTTGATCTTCATATTTCTTGATAAATTCTACAGTATCTCTGAACAAAAGCTTTAACTTTGTCATCAATCTTTTTCAACAGAATATCTTCTAACTTGATGTTCAAATTCTTCTCATACTCTGTTTTATCAGATAATTGATAGATAGCAGCTCTCAAATTTCTGATTTGAGCTCTTTTGTCATCATGTCTTCCAATGACACATAGTAAGTTTTTCTACCATCAGGGTTCATGGTTATATGCCTCTGAGTAAGAACATTTTCAATGACAGCTCCTCATTTCTTCATGTTGACTTCTTGCCCTTTAAAATTTATGTACACAAGAACATATCATACAAAATAATATTGACCATCATCCAGTATCCTTCTTCTGATATTGGCAAGAATCATGTTTGACCATAACCTTGAAGTTTCATCTTCAACTCTTAGCAAATAGTGATTGTATTTCAATTTCTTTGTAGACATGATCATCGGTTCATCAAGTGAAAGAACTTGAATTTGATCATTTTACAATAAGAGTAAGATCTTCTGTTTAGATTCAGAACCATCATGTTTGTCAAGAATAATCTTCACGGCTTCAAGTCTATCCAGATGATCAGCAGTCACTTCCTGACCCGGACTATCTGTGAGTGTGAAGTTCAACAACTTTAAATTGACAAGTTTAGCTTCATGATGTCCTATTCCAGCTCTTGTGAATGGTTCAATCAACTTGAGATTCTTGGTTTGTACTAACCAAGACTGCTTATTCCTGACACTCATCTACCTCTCCTTTTGCTAGGTAAGGATCATGCCTCTCTTGAATTTTGTTTTTTCGCTAGATCTTTTCTCTCATTCTCATATTAAAGGCTCAGATAAGTTTTTCCTACAGAAATAAGAGGTGGCTGAGAAGAGTTGTTTGTGATCATATGACTAAATGTATTCCTTTGTAAAGGGCTAATCATATTCATGTCATTAGAGAAAATAGAGTATAAAATATTTGTACCTTGAGTAGTATCAACCATTGGTATAACGCCCCCAAATCCGGGGTCAGAGGATTTGGTCGTCACGACGAAACCTCAATCCAAATTAACCTGTTTAATTAAAATACAAATGCCATCGGAAGATATTTAGCATCTATGACCCCAAACTAATCCAAGATCTTTTAAGGTTACAATTCTAGAAATAAGAACTCCAAATTCCATAAAAAAAATCCACTTCCTTTTTAAAAATCTTTTCAACAAATTCCAATTCAATACTAACCCACTAACATAATTATAATATAATATAATATAAACAACTTTACACAATTTAACTTACACTAGTCCGCAAACCCTGGACCAATCACCTTCCAAAAGCTTCTTCTTTGCTTCATCGAATAACACGGCTAAACAGCATAAGCTAATCCTCACTGGAGGTTAAATTTAAAAACAGGCAGGTATGAGCGAAAGAAATGCTCAGCAAGTTCATTATAGCATATATATGGTCATTTTGATATAAAACTGACATCTGCATTAGGGCAGAACCTTTAAAATCATAATTGTTGAATCAGAAAATTTAGTTAAGGAATCTCAAAATTGATTCCTAATTTGTATACAAAACCCTTTTGATAATTTCGAGCGATATGCTTCAGCAATACTTTGAATCTTGACGAGAATAAAACTCGCAAAACAGTGTTTACGAAAATATCGTAAACAACAATAACATGAAACAATGATTATGGAATGAATGATAAACTCTATTCAAAACCGAACTCTTGATATTAATACTTATTTTGTTGTCATATCAAATTAGATATCAATACGAACTTTGATGCTCACAACATCCCATACTGAAGTCAACATCAATCATCTATACTAATACCACCTTTGATATTTAACAACAACCTAAATATCCACATCAACCGGAAACTAAATCAAAACTGCATTTCACTTTTAATCCAAAATAGAAACAGTTGATAAATCATTTATTCTATGATTATCAAAACAATTTAGAAACAACATTTTAGATTGGAACCAATTATGCACTATGATGTTCCTGATGATCAGTCATGAAACAGCATCGGTATCCCACAGCCATAATGTAAATATAGGTACTACCCATATCCCGTAGTCATACGGTACCTATAGGGCGCCAGAAAAGGCATATATTCGCCTTGTAAGATATTATACTTCCGTATAATAGCTCATGCTGGACCGGTGCCTCGGCCTCTTACGCAACCAATAACAATCCAATCTTAAAACATTTTATTCAAAAGGAGCCGAATCAATCGACATTCTAAATAATTTTATTCCCCATTCACTTAGGCAGGAATACTTGCAACAAAATCATTTTTCTCAAAACCCAAAACATTTATAAATCCATTCAGTTGATAAGTAAAATCATTTAGCTATTCTGAACATAGAATAGCAGAAAAGTACTTGCATAAAATGAATTATTTAATTCAGCGATATGTAAAACATTTATCTATTCGGAACTGAGAATAGGGAAAACAGTACTTGTATAATAAGATTCAAAATAAATATCACTTGAACAATAAGTGATGATAGGGATACTTGTCTTTGATTTTTAGCAGTTAGTCACACTCGCAAAAACACAATCCCTCATTCTGACATCTCATTGCATCACCGTCTTTCCTTTCGACAATTCGATGATGTGCTGCTCCTGCGATTGCTAGAAGCCAGATATCCAATACCATTCTATTTCACTCTTTCCAATGTCTTGTCCTAATCAACTCGAATGACCTGCATCTATAATTAAAAGATATAACTTTAATCATCTAAACGATAATTACTCGACGAATTAACCAATTAATTAAATCTATAAATAATTATTTAAAATAAATTATAAATAATTAAATCAAATTTTGATTTTTGAAAGTAATAAAATTAAATAATTTTTTCAGAATTTAAAATAATTCAATTAATTACTTAAATAGTTAACCAAATAAATTTTTGAATTAAAAAGAATTTTCTAGAATTAAAATCAGAATTTTTATGATTTTATAATAAAATTTCTGCATAAACAGAAATTTGGGGGGTTGTCTTCCCCGATGGATCAACTTGCGGCAGAAACGAAGAACAGGTCGCCATGAAATACTCCGGTCAGCCACCATTCTCGAGAAACCGAGCTCGATTTGCACAGGGTTTCGAGTCGAAATAGATCCACGCGAATCCGGAAACACGAAGATAACCACGTAAATAACAGTCCATCAAAAAAATCATTATCCCGATCGAAGTAAACAATTTGGTCGGCGAAGAATTCCAGCGAACGTCGATTTTCCAGAAAACAACACCAAACTTAACACGTAATAGCTCAAAACAACGCTGCAAATCATACGAATATAGTGATATCATCGAAACAAATAACCATAACATGAATAATCCAGAAAATCAATTTTAAAAATAGAAAAACCTATAAACTCAACTATAACCTTCCTGTAATCAAACACTGCATATTTATACTCTAATCGATTGTAAACAAGTAAATAAAGCTATTGGTATCATCAAAATAAACCAAAAATCACTCAATAAGAAACCCCAAATTCGGGGTATAAACCCTAAAATACAAATTTATTAATTATTAATCGTTTACACGATTTGATGGTTGAAATAGGTAGAACAGATCAAGGGCTTCATAACGGTTACAAATACTTGTGATTTGGAGTTCAATATCACCTTCAAATTTGATTTTGATTTTCAGAACTCTTCAAGAACACTAAGAACAAGTTTTTAGAATATTTTCAGAAAATTAAACGTCAATTACTATGTGTTATTGAACTCTATTTTTGAAGTATAATATATGAAATTGACCAGAAAAACATGCTCTACAACATGGAATCATCAAAATAATAAGATAATCACGTCTGCAAAAATTCATATTTTGTTCACTAAATAATTCGAATTAAAATAATTAAATAAGAAAATCACCTTAATTTATGCATAAAAATGGTTGATTGATTCAGAAAGTACTTTTCGAGAGTTTCGATTTGATATATGGCACGCCCGAATCGGAGTTCGATAACGCCCTCGTTTGTAAGTTTGATTCTCAAGAACGTAATGAATAATTAGGGTTTTTCTCTGTAAATTCTATATTGTTACTGACTGATTCTGATTTAACGAATAAAATGAAATAAGAAAAGGGCTATTTATATTTATGGAATATGGGCTCGTGCTGGATCGATAAATTAGTTGCTTAGTCGCTAAGTAACTGCAAAATGATCCGAAAATAGATTACTTAGCCACTAAATAACTATAAAAATGAAACAATTTAATACCATATTTGGATAATTATCAAAACCGAGCTTCTTATAAAACACCATATGAGAAAATAATATAAAAATATCTCATCTCTCGAGAATACCGGTTTTATCGATTTACTGAAATGATTATTGTATCAAAAATTATACGCCGGGACGCGTACGGGTCAAACCATAATCCGGATTGAAAAAGTTAAAACACGGAAAATGTCCGGAATTACCAGATTAGGTTAGAAAGGAGTTTTCGGAAGAGTTTCGGGTTGTAAAAACGTAAACACGGTTGAGGTTGGACGATTCATAGCTTTATAAAATAGTTTTATAATTACTCAGAAAATAATTTATAAATCCATAAATCATTATAAATTCATATAATAGCCCAAAAATTATCAGAAAAATATCACAATTATCTATTGATAGGGATAAATAAATTATGCTTGTATAATTAAATACTGCATTAATTGTACAAGTTGTGAGCTGCTAGGCCCAATAAAAAGATATATGATACTCAGACCAGAAAGGTTAAGCCTGATGGACCAGATCAGGCCTGATGGAATAAAAAAGGCCCAAAAGCCCTGATTATTAATTAATTTTGTAATTAATTAATAAGGGATAAATCAGATATTGAAAAGAGTCCCGATAAGGATATAAATCCTTGGAGATTAGCCTCAAGGGGACCTAAAAGGATAAGGAATCAGTTTCCTACTATCTAGGACTCCAAAGTCCATTCTAATTATGAGACTTGCCCACCAAGTCTCTTATGCCAAGTCCAATTCAAGGACTCCCAACATCTATATAAGGGGTCTCACCCCCACCAATCAGAACTACGTTTTTTGGCTTGATTCTCTAATTCACAGAGATACGTAGGCATCTCGTAAAGGCAGATTGAGTCACGAAACACGAGAGCAGCCATAAAAGGCCTTGAGCTTCCGAATCTTAGTATTAAATACAGCAAGTAATAACCTTAGTTTTTTATCCACAACATTTGGCGCCGTCTGTGGGAATCACAACAACAACCATGGCGAGAACACGGAGAACAATTGGAGCTCTAGAGGAAGGAACACCATTAGAGACAACCCAAGTGATTTCATCAACCGTGGAGGTTCCTCCCCATTCAACTTATCCATCTACTCAGGAGGAAGCCCAGACAGGGGCAACTCAACCCCAGCTACAAGGGACAACTCCCCCGATTCAAGGTATGAATCCTCAAGTTCAACAAATATATATACCTGTGAATTCTCGACCCGTCGGGTATGAATATTCAACTATTGTTACTACTAACCCCCCTTATGGGATGCCCCTTCACCCTGAGGTTGGAGGAAGCGGATATGCTGGGCGAAGCGAAGCACGAGGGCGGTCGCCCCCCTATATACGAGGTTTGGATCCTATCCCTGAGGATCGGGAATTTTCTGGTCCATATACTGAGAGAGACTCCGAATCTTCGGATGATGAAGTGGCCCCGAGAAGGAGGCGTCCTGGAAAAGAGCCAATGGCCGATGGAAGGCAACGCCCCCAAAGCACACCAGGGGCGAATCCCCAAGAAGTGCAGGAGAGGATCAGGGCTCATGAGGCTGAAATCCAAAGGCTGAGGCGTGATTTGGAGGCTCACCAAGCCACCAGACCCCACATACCTCCTAGGGGGAGAAATCCTCCTCCTATCATAGACCTGGATGGTCCGGTAAGAAGAAGGGATGCTGTCCCAAGAACTAATCCAAGCAATCTCCTTCCCCTTGGAGATCCTGATGATCCAACTCCACCCTTCACAGAAGAGATAATGAATGCCCATATCTCAAGGAAATTCAAGATGCCCACTATCAAAGCCTATGATGGCACGGGAGACCCCGCTAATCATGTTAGGACATTCTCTAATGCACTGCTGCTGCAACCCGTGAATGATGCTATAAAATGTCGGGCCTTCCCTCAAACCCTGTCGGGTATGGCTCAAAGATGGTACAGTCGCCTACCCCCAAATTCTATTGGATCGTTCAGAGAATTAAGTCAGGCTTTTATTAAGCAATTCATCAGTGGAAGAGTCCATGAGAAAAGTTCAGCATCTCTTATGAGTCTTGTGCAGGGAGCTAAGGAATCCTTAAGAGATTACCTGAATCATTTTACAAAGGAGGCTTTAAAAGTCCCAGACCTTGATGATAAGGTAGCCATGATAGCACTGCAACAAGGAACTAGGGATGAGTTTTTCAAGATGTCTTTGGCCAAATGACCCCCTGAGAGCATGTTGCAGCTCCAAGAGAGGGCAGGGAAGTATATCAAGGTTGAAGAAAGTATGAGGAAGACCGTAGTAAGTAATGAGCCCACTGGAGGCAAGAAACGAAAAACTGATTTGGAGTATATCGCTAAGGACAAATATCCTAGAACCGAACAAAACCCTGATTCAACCCCCAAGAAGGGAGGACCTGGGCAAAATTTCACTGAATACGCTAAGCTGAATGCTCCCAGAAGTCAGATTTTGATGGAGATTAGGAAAGACAGAGATATTCGCTGGCCTAAGCCCTTGAAGGGTGATCCCGCCAAGCTAGATAAGGGCAAGTATTGTAGGTTTCACAAAGATGTTGGCCATGACACCGATGAGTGTAGGCAATTAAAAGATGAAATTGAGTTTTTGATTCGAAAAGGAAGATTGAACAAGTATACTGGAGATGGAGGGGACAGAAATAATAATGGAAGGAAGAACTTTGAAGATCGTAGGAGGAACCAAGACGATCAGGGGCGAAACCCCCAGCCTAGAGGACCAGTTATAAACACCATTTATGGAGAGCCGAGACCTCGAGGGCCTGTAATAAACACGATCTTTGGAGGTCCAACTGCTGCTGGATTGTCCAAAAATTCCAGAAAGGCATATACTAGAGAGGTTATGCATATTGTTGGAGAAGCCCCGAAGAGGGCCAGGATAGAAGTAACATTGGCTTTTGATGATTCCGACCTAGAGGGTGTGAAGTTTCCCCATGACGACCCGCTGGTCATAACACCAATAATAGGAAATAGCCCGGTTAAGAGGGTCCTTGTGGATAATGGTGCTTCTGTGGATATCTTGCTCCATGACACCTTTCTAAGGATGGGGTATAACGACTCCCAGTTAACACCAACCGACATGCCGATATATGGATTTGCTGGAGTAGAATGTCCTGTGGAAGGGATAATCAAATTGCCAACCACCATAGGTACGGAGCCAAGGCAAGCAACGCAGATGCTGGATTTCGTGGTGGTAAAGGCTAGTTCAACTTATAATGCTATCATGGGGAGAACAGGGATACATGCCTTCAAGGCAGTCCCCTCTTCCTACCATTCAGTCATGAAGTTTCCCACCCGAAACGGGATTGGAGAAGAGAGAGGAGATCAAAAAATGGCTAGAAGCTGTTATGTGGCCTCTTTGAGGGCAGATGGAGTCGGGGGGCAGGTTCTTCCTATTGAAGATATGGATGTTCGAGAAAATGATGAGAATAGAGGAAGGCCAGCAGAAGAATTGGTTTCGGTTCCTTTAGACCCCGAGAATCCTGAGAGGACGACTTTCATTGGAGCCACATTAGAGGAGCCCCTTAGAGGGAAGTTAGTGAAATTTTTGCAAGAAAATAGTGATGTGTTTGCATGGTCAGCAGCTGATATGCCAGGCATAGACCCGGAGTTAATTACTCACAAGCTAAACGTAGATCCAAGCCGGAAGACAGTGAAACAAAAGAAAAGAAATTTTGCCCCGGAAAGACAAGAGGCTATAAAGCAGGAAGTGGAAAAGCTCTTAGAGGCTGGTTTCATTGAGGAGATTCAATTTCCGGAGTGGTTAGCAAACCCTGTAATGGTGAAGAAGGCTAATGGAAAGTGGAGGATGTGTATAGACTTCACCGATCTGAATGATGCATGCCCCAAAGACTGTTTTCCGCTGCCTAGAATTGATACTTTGATTGATGCCACCGCTGGACATGAGATGCTGAATTTCATGGATGGGTTTAGCGGATACAACCAGATCAAAATGCATAAGGATGACATTCCAAAGGTATCATTTATCACTGACTTTGGTGTTTATTGTTATCTTGTTATGGCGTTTGGTCTCAAGAATGCAGGAGCCACCTATCAAAGGTTGGTGAATAGAATTTTTAAGGATCTTATTGGTAAGACTATGGAAGTCTATGTTGATGACATGTTAGTCAAGAGTCTAGTAAAGACTGATCATATAGCCCATTTAAGGGAAGCTTTTGAGGTCCTGAGGTACCACAAGATGATGTTGAATCCGACGAAGTGTGCTTTTGGAGTAGGATCTGGAAAATTCTTGGGATTGATGGTCTCGAAGAGGGGAATTGAGGCAAACCCCGATAAAATAAAGGCAATCCTGGACATGGAACCCCCCAAAACTGTCAAGGATGTTCAGAAGCTCACAGGAAGGGTTGCTGCGTTAGGACGATTCATCTCCAAGTCAGGAGACAAGTGCTTGTCATTTTTCAAGTCACTAAAGAACATCAAAGACTTTGTATGGAGTGAGGAAAATCAGAAGGCATTTGAAGAGTTAAAGAAGTATATGGGCCAGGCCCTGTTGTTGGCCAAGCCAGTTCTGAATGAAGTTTTATTCTTGTACTTGGCTGTTTCAGAGAGCGCCTTGAGCGCGGTATTGGTTAAGGAGGAACTGAAAGTCCAGAAACCCGTATACTATGTCAGCAAAATTTTGCATGGTGCTGAGTTGAATTATTCAGCCATTGAGAAATTCGCTTTAGCCTTGGTAATGGCTTCAAGAAAGCTGCGTCCTTATTTTCAAGCTCACCAAATTGAAGTGCTAACAAATCAGCCACTGAGAAATATCATTCACAGTCCCAAGGCAAGTGGGAGACTGATTAAGTGGGCAATAGAGTTGGGAGAGTTCGATCTCAAGTATAAGCCACATACGGCCATAAAAGCCCAGGCACTAGCTGACTTCGTGGTGGAATGTACCATACCCAACCAAGAAGTCGGGGGGCAGGAAGATACCATACCTCAAGACAAGGGAGTCAACAATGGGGACAGGGAGAAGAATGACAAGGAGAAAGAATATTGGGTTCTCTATTTTGATGGAGCATCAAAAACAAATTCCAGTGGAGCAGGGTTGGTTTTGCAAAGCCCTGATGGGTTCTTAATTGAGTATTCTATGAAGCTAGATTTTCCAACCACAAACAATGAGGCAGAGTATGAAGCCCTGATAGCTGGCCTTGGTCTAGCTGGGACACTTAGAGTCAAAAACTTAAAGGTTCGTGGAGACTCGAAGCTGATCATATCCCAGGTAAAGGGAGAATTTGAGGCAAGGGATGATACGATGGCTAAGTATGTCCGCCTAGTAAGGGCTGTGATGACCCAATTTAATGAGTGCCATGTTGAACACATTCCAAGGGAAGAAAATGTTAAGGCAGATGCGCTATCAAAGTTCGCTTCGTCTGAGATTGAAGAAAGTTCAGGAAGTGTGTACTTCCGTGTTTTGAAGACACGAAGCATAGATGTTAAGCTGATGGCTCCCATAGGCTTGGGGAAGTCATGGATTGATCCCATCAAGGCTCACATTCAGACCGGTTGGTTGCCAAGTGATGCAACTGAAGCACGGAAGTTAACTGTTCGGGCACTAAGGTACTCTTTGATAGATGGGATTCTTTATAAAAGATCTTTCGTGGTTCCCTACTTGAGGTGTCTCAGGCCCGATGAGGCACGCTTGGCTCTTGAAGAAGTGCATGAAGGTATTTGTTGACAACACTTGGGGGGCAGGGCCTTGGCTTATAAGATAACTCGTTTAGGCTTCTATTGGCCAGAAATGATGGCTGATGCCAAAGAATATGTGAAGAAGTGTGATCGCTGTCAGAAGCATGCACCAGTTGTTAGACAACCCCCCGAGATGCTGACCTCTATCAACTCGCCTATTCCCTTTGCCATGTGGGGGATGGATATTCTAGGGCCTTTTCCTATGGCCACGGCACAAAGGAAATTTCTGATTGTGGCCATTGATTATTTCACCAAGTGGATCGAAGCCAAACCCTTGGCCAAAATCACAACTAAGAAGGTTGCACAATTCCTGTGGGAAAACATTATGTGCCGATATGGAATTCCCCGTATCCTCGTCACTGACAATGGAACACAATTCAACAATGAGGAATTCAAGAAGTATTGTGAAGAAAATGAAATTGAGTTACGATTCACCTCTGTGGCTCACCCGCAAGCCAATGGGCAAGCAGAGGTAGCAAATCGGATAATCCTGGATGGACTAAAAAAGAGGATCGAGAAGTCAAGAAATAGTTGGGTGGATGAGATACTTCCAATATTATGGGCCTATAGGACTACCTGTAGAGTCACGACAGGAGCAACTCCTTTCATGTTGGCATATGGGGCAGAAGCAGTAGTTCCCGTGGAGATATCGCATTCCTCTCCAAGGATTCAGACTTTCAATGCTGTAGAAAATGAGGAAGGGCATAGGTTAGCCCTGGATCTAATTGATGAAGTGCGAGATGAGGCACATGCAAAGATAGTAGAATATCAGAAAAAGGCTTCATTCTATTACAACCTAAGGGTTAAAGAGAGATTTTTTAAACAAGGAGATCTAGTCTTGAGAAAAATAGAGGCTTCTGGTATTGGACAGAAAGGAAAACTTGCCCCGAATTGGGAAGGGCCGTACAGAGTCAAGAGCGTTCAGGGTAGAGGAACCTACAAGCTGGAAACTATGGAAGGTTTTGAAGTCCCGAGGACCTGGCACGCACAAAACCTGATGGTTTACTACGTGTAAGATAGGTGAAGTACGATTCTCACTTGTCATTGACAAGTAGGTTTAAAAGCACCATGAAGTTTTGCTTGCATAGGATTTTATATTCCAGTAGAATTTACATTGTCTAGTTATTGTTGATTAGGGTCGAACCCATGTTGTGTAAGGTTTTGAAAAACCAGACTTCATATTAAAGAGCTTGAAATTATTTCAATCCAAGGATGTTTAAGGTTCAAATGCATATTAAGATTGTAAAGTTAAAACAGAAAAAGGCAAGAAAAGCAACGTATAAAACATAACCCCGAAGGGTAACAAGTTCTGATATAAATAAAGTTCAAAAAGAAGATATACAAAAAGCTAGGCCTTGGAAGGCTGAGATTCCTCAGAACCACTATCCGAAGTCTCTTCGGAAGTTTCAGTCGTTTCTTCGGACGTCTCGGTCGTCCCCTCCGAAGTCCCTGTAGAAGTTCCCTCTGCAGGAGATGATGGCTGTTGAGGCGCTGCTTTGAGAGATTCTTCCACCCTGGCCTTCTTAGCGACAGGCTCGAACTCCTCCTCGGAGGAATCTTCCTCCTCTCCATCCTTGATCATGCCAGCAAGCTTTTCAGTAACACCTCCAAGCTCTGGAACCCGCACTGGGCAAGGAAAGGGCGACTGCTCAAGGACCTCGGGAAACTCATCCTGGATGGCCTCCACAGCAGCGTCCCAGCCTTCCTTATAGCTAACAGGATAAAGAAGGGCGTCATGCTCCACCATCAAGTCTTTGAATTCTTGAGTGTCCATCCAGCCATCAAAGGCTTTTTCCTTCTGCGCCTTCAAGATGACATTTTCAGCCCGGGCCGTCTCCAGGTCAGAAGTGGAAGAGGCCAATTGAGCTTCAAGGGCCTCAATTTTTTGGTTGGCCTCCTCCAACTTCTTGTTGGCATCTTCCAGGCCAACCTTCCAAGCCTTGGCTTGGTGAATTGCCCCTTGAAAATGGGCGTTAGCCTGCAAGAGAAAACAGCAAAGGTTTAGAAAAGAAAGAAAAGAGACTTGTAAAAGGCATAAGTAAAGTACGTACCGTCGCCAGAGCTTGGGCTCCAAACAGCTCATTCCCCTCCAAGTCCTGTTGAAGGACAAAATCTTGATAATCCACCGGGGAAATGGAATGCTTAGACCATTCCTTGGACAGCGCCGTGCTGCCCACAATTGAGTCCTTGCCCCGGATCCCCCAAGCAGGCTGAAAATAGGCACCTGGCCTCTGCTTGGTGCGCAGAACTTGGCTGGGGCCTTCCTCATCTGGCTCCGTTGCCTGAAGAAGGAACTCCGGGAAGCGGTCACCCAGTCGAGGGTTCTTAAAGATCTTCCCGGCCCTCTTCATCCTGGTTGTCTCCAGGTCCTTCGGCTTGGTAGCCTCCTCAATCTTCTCAGCCACTGCAACAAACAAAGTCAGTTGAAAATCAATGAAATAAAAGTGCAGGAAATAAAGGAGATAAGAAAGGGAACTTACTTTTCTTATTAACGGGCGAAAGGCCGCGTTCTACCAGGACGGTCCCCCGGATAAGGTCCCAACAATGGGAAGTGCCGTTGTCTTACGTAAGGAGGTTGAAACCTCTAGCCTCCTCCTCAGACAAAGTTATGTCATTCGGGCTCCCGTCCACGGCCAGCCCAAAGGATGATCGAAACAGGGAGCCCCAATCTCCACCTTCCCAAATAACAAACAAAAAATCTTTCTTCCACCCCAAGTTGTTGTCAGGGATGGACTTCCCATTCACGATATGGGGGATAGTGGGGCGCTGGTTGATAGAAACCCAACCCGGACTTTTATCAGGGCTGTTTTTGAACTGAAAAATCTTCCTGAAGACAGCAACAGATGTGGGGACGTTGTGCTTGGCGCATTGCGGCAGATAGCACAGAATCAACCTCCAGGAATTAGGGGGAAGTTGGCAAGGGCTGATGCCCACATCAGCCAGTAGCAAAGGAATGAATGGATGAAAAGGGAGTCTAATACCTGCCCTTAGAGTATCCCTATAGACGCATAGCGCGTCCTTCTTCCACTGACAGGCCATGTCGGCCGGACCCGCAAGAACCAGCTTAAAAGGCTCCTTGATTTTGAAGCAGCTGCTTAACTTTTCCAGCTCCTTGGGATCCCGTAAAGCACTGATATGATCGTGCGCGTCCAGATGCGCATCAGACGGATACTCGTCCCCTCGAGTGTTGATCATGTCGATTAAGGAAGTATACCTCGATCGAATAGGAAAATCGTTGGACTTTCTAGCCACGTTCATCTTGGCCAAACGGGTCATTCTTTTGTCAGCCATCTGAAAAAAAAGTAAGGGGCACGTAAATAGGCTATCTTAAAGTGGCACACAATGGAAAAATAGACACGAAAAGCAAAGGGAGGAATCTTACCTGAAGAAGCGCTCCTGAAAAAAGCTTTGAGCTCCGACTTGCTGTTATTCCTCTGAGAATCTTAGCAGGAAGATGAAGAAGAAAACTAAGAAATGAGAAAGTGAGGAGTAATAGCCTTTCCTCATTCCTTTATATAAGCGGAAAAGGAAGTTGAAGGGACAAAAAGCCCATTGAGGACAAAATCCCATAGGAAAAAGCCCAGAAAAAAGAATATTCCAGAATATTCCTAGGAATTCTAGATCATTCTAAACAGGGTGTATTAAGCCCAGATCAATAAAAGAGGCCCAATAAGATTTTGAAAAGGCCCAATAAGATTTGGAAAAGCCCAATAATAGAGGCTCAGTAAAATTTAATAAGGCCCAACAAAAAAGGCCAGGCCCAAATCCAATTAGGATTTGGAAAATACAATATCCTAAATTAAAGCTAAATAAAGAAGGCTAGTGGAAGACCAGGAACCAGGTCGAAATCCAGGTCGTGAATCCTGCCCGAAATCTTTCGAGCAGACACCCGAAAATAACGGGTAAAAAAGACCAGAATCCAGGTCGAATTCCAGGTCGTAAATCCTGCCCGAAATCTTTCGAGCAGACACCCGAAAATAACGGGTAAAAAAGACCAGAATTCAGGTCGAATTCCAAGTCGTGAATCCTAGTCGAAATCCTTCGACCAGGAAGCAAGAAAATCAAAGAATTTTCGAACAGGATTCAGGTCGAAATATCGACTAGAATCCTAGTCGAAATCCTAGTCGATAGGCTCATGGCAAGTAGCTGGAATAACGGGACTGAATTGAGGTCGAAACTTCGACCAGGAATGAGGTCGAATAAACCAAGCATCTTTCATATAAAAGAAAAAAAAAGGGGGATTAAAAACTCAGGTCGAAGTTCGACTAGGATCCTGGTCGAATTCCAGGTCGTGAATCCTAGTCGAAATCCTTTGACCAGGAAGCAAGAAAATCAAAGAATTTTTGAACAGGATTCAGGTCGAAATATCGACTAGAATCCTAGTCGAAATCCTAGTCGATAGGCTCATGGCAAGAAGCTAAAAAAAAAAAAAAAAAAAAGAGGTGGAATTTTCGACCTAGATCCAGGTCGAATTTTCGACTAGGATCCTGGTCGAATTCCAGGTCCTAGATCCAGGTCGAAATTTCGACTAGGATCCTGGTCGAATTCCAGGTCGTGGATCCTAGTCGAATTTTTTCGACCAGGATGGCAAGGCTGACCCCTATTTTCGACTAGGATCCAGGTCGAAATTTCGACTAGGATCCTGGTCGAAAAAGGGCTGGAAATCTGAAAAATAGGGAAAATCCCAGAAAATTAGGGAAAAATCCCAGAAAATTAGGGAAAATCCCAGAAAATTAGGGAAAAATCCCAGAAAATTAGGGAAAATCCCAGAAAATTAGGGAAAATCCCAGAAAATTAGGGAAAAATCCCAGAAAATTAGGGAAAAATCTCAGAAAATTAGGGAAAATTCCAGAAAATTAGGGAAAAATCCCAGAAAATTAGGAAAAAATTCCAGAAAATTAGGGAAAATCCCAGAAAATTAGGGAAAAATCCAGAAAATAAGGAAAAAATCCCGGAAATAAGGGAAAAATTCCTGGAAATTAAGATAATTCCTGAATAAAAGGAAAAATTCATTGTAAATGTGTAGGTCGCTCCACACTTTACGGAAAAACGAAACCCTGTAAGGGAACGAATAGACTTAACTTCTGCGAAACCTAATCAATGTTTCCCAAAAGTTGGGGGGCAAATGATAGGGATAAATAAATTATGCTTGTATAATTAAATACTGCATTAATTGTATAAGTTGTGAGCTGCTAGGCCCAATAAAAAGATATATGATACTCAGACCAGAAAGGTTAAGCCTGATGGACCAGATCAGGCCTGATGGAATAAAAAAGGCCCAAAAGCCCTGATTATTAATTAATTTCGTAATTAATTAATAAGGGACAAATCAGATATTGAAAAGAGTCCCGATAAGGATATAAATCCTTGGAGATTAGCCTCAAGGGGACCTAAAAGGATAAGGAATCAGTTTCCTACTATCTAGGACTCCAAAGTCCATTCTAATTATGAGACTTTCCCACCAAGTCTCCTATACCAAGTCCAATTCAAGGACTCCCAACATCTATATAAGGGGTCTCACCCCCACCAATCAGAACTACATTTTTTGGCTTGATTCTCTAATTCACAGAGATACGTAGGCATCTCGTAAAGGCAGATTGAGTCACGAAACACGAGAGCAGCCATAAAAGGCCTTGAGCTTCCGAATCTTAGTATTAAATACAGCAAGTAATAACCTTAGTTTTTTATCCACAACATCTATATTTTATTCTGGACATATAAAATTTTGAATACTCACAGAATATCAAATTTAAACATCCAAACCATCAACCCCAATTACCAGATAATTCACTAAAATTCACATAAAAAATCATATAGACAATTTCAAATAATAATAATAATAATATCTGAAAATATGGGATATTACAATCTATCCCCTTATAAGGATTCCGTCCTCGGAATCAGCAGAAGAAAGCACTAAGGGTTTTGTTACCGACTTCTTAATCTTGCATACGCAACTTTTCTCACAATTTCTAATAATATTGCAATTCCTTATACCACACAGTTATCATGTGAGCTTCACTCCGCATTATTGTTCCATCCACATCCTTTGACCAATTTCTCAATAGAATCACTTTTACTGATTGCGAGAAAGAAGAATAGAAAGAAAGATAGAGAGAAAGGAAAAAGAAAGAGAGATAGAGTTAAATAGAGAGAGAGAAATAAAGAAACAGACTGACTTCGTTATACGCCACATATATTCTAATCGCATTGCAATCAACTGTTGCTAGTGGTAATCCCATCACATAACCCTGCTTTGACTTGACCAGGATAACTCAACTTAACTTGATTAGCATACCTTCGAATATTTGAGATGATAAAATCATAGAATTCCAAATAGAAAGGAATTTTATATCATAACGGGTGTCCCACGATTGTGGTTACCAAAGTCTGAATTTGAGAGAAAGTATTGTTGAAATGAAAGAATAACTGAGAGATCAAATTGATCAAATGAACTTGGTATTGCGTGTCCAAATTAAGACACTACTAAAGGTTGTTAACCTTCCTGTAGTCATAACACACACAAGTGATGGCATCCCATCCAACTCCTATCACACAGACAGGTATACCTTGTGTCCCCTATAGTTAGGGTTGTTCATCTCAATCAGAATAAAAGAATATTAAAGGAATCCAAAATCAAATGGATAAAACTGAAAAAATTTCAACGCTGATACTTCTGAAGAAAAATGAAATTCAGAAAACAAAATTCTGGCACAAAATGGCTAAACGGATGTTAGGGAATATATCCTCTAACAGATACCTTTCTTTGAGAAATGACAAAAGAAGTTATAGAAAGAGAAGGTATTTCCAATTTTTTAATACTTATCTTATATTCGAACTCTTCTGTTGACTCGTCATCCGATTCTCGACACTTCTTCATATTCCAAGGATATCGATAATCTTCATCGTCCTCAAATCGTAGTTTTGGAAGTTTCCACAATAGAAGTTTGTAACTTCCAGGAGTTTTATCCAGCTCAACACAACCATCTTAAATGAATGCGCCTATCTTAGCTTACTCGTAGGTACTATATCCAATAATCCAACAAGAACTCGATATGAGCTCAAGCGTTCTTACATAACTATACACACTCCTCCACACTATCGTTTCTAGTTTACTATAATCTCAGCTTTGATACCAACCTATAACGCCCCCAAATCCGGGGTCAGAGGATTTGGTCGTCACGATGAAACCTCAATCCAAATTAACCAGTTTAATCAAAATGCAAATGCAAGTGGAAGATATCTAGCATCTATGACCCCAAACTAATCCAAAATCTTTTAAGATTACAGTTCTAGAAATAAGAACTCCAAATTCCATAAAAAAAATCACTTCCTTTTTAAAACTCTTTTCAACAAATTCTAATTCAATACTAACCCACTAGTATAACTTCGAAAAGAAGTATACTGGGCCCAACTATAAAATAACACAATTATAATATAATATATTATAAACAACTTTAAACAATAGAACTTACACTAGTCCGCAAACCCTGGACCAATCACCTTCCAAAAGCTTCTTCTTTGCTTCATCGAATTACGCGGCTAAACAGCACAAGCTAATCCTCACTGGAGGTTAAATTTAAAAACAGGCAAGTATGAGCGAAAGAAATGCTCAGCAAGTTCATTATAGCATATATATGGTCATTTTGATATAAAACCGACATCTGCATTAGGGCAGAACATTTAAAATCATAATTGCTGAATCAGAAAATTTAGTTAAGGAATCTCAAAATTGATTCCTAATTTGTATACAAAACCCTTTTGATAATTTCGAGCGATACACTTCAGCAATACTTTGAATCTTGACGAGAATAAAACTAGCAAAACAGTGTTTACGGAAATGTTGTAAACAACAATAACATGAAACAATGATTATGGAATGAATCATAAACTCTATTTAAAATCGAACTCTTGATATTAATACTTATTTTGTTATCATATCAAATTAGATATCAATACGAACTTTGATGCTCACAACATCCCATACTGAAGTCAATATCAATCATCTATACTAATACCACCTTTGATGTTTAACAACAACCTAAATATCCACATCAAGCAGAAACTGAATCAAAATTGCAGTTTACTTTTAATCCAAAACAGAAACGATTGATAAATCATTTATTTTATGATTATCAAAATAATTTAGAAACAACATTTTAGATTAGAACCATTTATGCACTATGTTGTTCCTGATGATCAGTCACAAAACAGCACCGGTATCCCGCAGCCATACCGTAAATATAGGTACTACATGTATCCCGCAGCCATACGGTACCTATAGGGCGCCAGAAAAGGCATATATTCACCTTGTAAGATATTACACTTCCGTATAATAGCTCATGCTAGACCGGTGCCTCGGCCTCTTACGCAACCAGTAACCATCCAATCTTAAAACATTTTATTCAAAAGGAGCTGAATCAATCGACATCCTTAATAATTTTATTGCTCCATTTACTTGGGCAGGAATACTTGAAATAAAATCATTTTTCTCAAAACCCAAAACATTTATAAATCCATTCAGTTGATAAGTAAAATCACTTAGCTATTCTAAACATAGAATAACTGAAGAGTACTTGCATAAACAGAATCATTTAATTTAGCGATATGTAAAACATTTATCCATTCGGAATTGAGAATAGGGAAAACAATACTTGCATAATAAGAATCAAAATAAATATCACTTGAACAATAAGTGATGATAGGGATACTTGCCTTTGATTTTTAGCAGTTAGTCACACTCGCAAAAACACAATCCCTCATTCTGACATCTCATGGCATCACCGTCTTTCCTTTCGACAATTCACTAATATGATGTTCCTGCTATTACGAGAAGCCAAATATCCAATACCATTCCATTTCGCTCTTTCTAATGTCTTGTCCTGATCAACTCGAATGATCTGCATCTATAATTAAAAGATATACCTTTAATCATCTAAAAGATAATTACTCGACGAACTGTGCGTCAAAACTCAATCGTCTACTCATACGATAGCCCACACATAAAGGAAATAGTCAAACACAAGACTCTTGACTCATGTACGCACGTAATTCACATAATATATAAACATATAATCCACGTATCACATATTGCATAGAACATATGACTCGGTTCTTTAAAAGATTCGACTGGTACGTTTAAAACTGAAATCAAGTCAAAAATACGACAATTAGATAAATAAGCGACTCAGAACTGACTTGCAAAACAAGCGACCTTCCGAAACAAAAGAGTTTAGATCTTGAAAGTATTTTTAATGAAAGCAGAATATTTTTCTGAGTCTTTACGCGTTCGTTTCGTATTAAATGGACGAACGGTTTATTTATTACGAATAAAATAAAAAATAAATAGAAATAAATCAATTATCAATTAATAATAATAATAATTGATTTTCAAATATCTAAATATAAATTCTAAAAGCTCAAAAATAATTTTTAAGAATTATTTGAATTAATTGTAAATAATTATATTTTATTTAACTATTTATAAATAAAATTAATTGATTAAATAAATTAACCAATTAATTAAATCTAAAAATAATTATTTAAAATAAATTAAAAATAATTAAATCAAATATTAATTTTTGAAAATAATAAAATTAATAAAAAAATTGGAATTTAAAATAATTCAGTTAATTATTTAAATAATTAACCAAATAAATTTTTGAATTAAAAAGAATTTTCTAGAATTAAAATCAGAATTTTTATGATTTTATAATAAAATTTCTGCATAAACAGAAACTGGCGGCAGAAACGAAGAACAAGACCAAGAACAGGTCGCCGGGAAATACTCCGGTCAACCACCATTCTCGAGCAACCGAGCTCGATTTGCACAGGGTTTCGAGTCGAAATCGATCCACGCGAATCCAGAAACACGAAGATAACCACGTAAATAACAGTCCATCAAAAAAATCATTATCCCGATCAAAGTAAACAATTCGGTCGACGAAGAATTTCGGCAAACGTCGATTTTCCAGAAAACAACACCAAACTTAACACGTAATAGCTCAAAACAATGCTGCAAATCATACGAATATAGTGATATCATCGAAACAAATAACCATAACAAGAATAATCCAGAATATCAATTTTAAAAATAGGAAAACCTCAGAACTCGACTATAACCTTCCGGTAATCAAACACTGCATATTTATACTCTAATCGATTGTAAACATGTAAATAAAGCTATTGGTATCATCAAAATAATCCAAAAATCACTCAATAAGAAACCCCTAATTCGGGGTATAAACCCTAAAATACGAATTTACAAATTATTAATCGTTTACACGATTTGATGGTTGACATAGGTAGAACAGATCAAGGGCTTCATAAAGGTTACAAATACTTGTGATTTGGAGTTCAATATCACCTTCAAATTTGATTTTGATTTTCAGAACTCTTCAAGAACACCAAGAACAGCTTTTTAGAAAATTTTCAAAAAATTAAACTTCAATTACTATGTGTTATTGAACTCTATTTTTGAAGTATAATATATGAAATTAACCAGAAAAACATGCTCAACAACATGGAATCATCAAAACAATCAGATAATCACGTCTGCAAAAATTCATATTTTATTCACTAAATAATTCGAATTAAAATAATTAAATAAGAAAATCACCTTGATTTCTGCATAAAAATGGTTGATTGATTCAGAAAGTACTTTTCGAGAGCTTCGATTTGATATATGGCACGCCCGAATCGGAGTTCGATAACGCCCTCGTTTGTAAGTTTGATTCTCAAGAACGTAACGAATAATTAGGGTTTTCTCTGTAAATTCTATATTGTTACTGACTGATTCTGATTTAACGAATAAAATGAAATAAGAAAAGGGCTATATATATTTATGGAATATTGGCTCGTGCTGGATCGATAAATTAGTTACTTAGTCGCTAAGTAACTGTAAAACGATCCGAAAATAGATTACTTAGGCGCTAGGTAACTATAAAAATGAAATAATTTAATACCAGATTAGGATAATTATCAAAACCGAGTTTCTTATAAAACACCATATGAGAAAATAATGTAAAAATATCCCGACTCTCGAGAATACCGGTTTTATTGATTTACTAAAATGATTATTGTATGGAAAATTGTACGCTGGGACGCGTATGGGTCAAACCGTAATCCGGATTGAAAAAGTTAAAACACAAAATGTCCGGAATTACCAGATTAGGTTAGAAAGGTGATTTCGGAAGAGTTTCGGGTTGTAAAAACGTAAAAAAGGTTGAGGTTGGACGATTCCCAACTTTATAAAATAGTTTTCTAATTACTCAGAAAATAATTTATAAATCCATAAATCATTTTAAATTCATATAATAGCCCAAAAATTATCAGAAAAATATCACAATTATCTATATTTTATTCTAGACATATAAAATTTTGAAAACTCATAGAATATCACATATAAACATCCAAACCATCAACCCCAATTACCAGATAATTCACTAAAAATCACATAAAAATCACATAGACAATTTCAAATAATAATAATAATAAAATCTGAAAATATGGGATATTACAATTGGTATATCCTTGAGTGGTTGCACCAAGATTGCTTCAATCTTGTCTTTAGAAGTGATTAGTACATCTGGTTTTGTAGAATCAGGAACAGCTTCATCAGGAATTGTTCTTTTGTCAAGAATCTGCTGCTTTTCAGGAGTTGACCCCATAGTAGGATTTGACAGTACTTTGAATTGTTGGTTCTTGTATGACTTAAGGTGTAGAATCTTCTTCAATCCTTTGAACTGAAGGTTCTTGTGTGCTTCCCTCAAATATAGGATCATTAATAAAAGCATCCAATCCAGCGATGTGCTTGTGATGAGCTTTCCTGTCTTGTAATGTCGATAGAATGTCATCAGCCACAGAAATATGACTTCCTTTAGAAATGTCAGGAATAGTCAGATGTGATGTTATGATTGCACCTACATTTTGAATAGGTGGTTCTTGTGTAGATGGGGCATTAACAGATGCATCTTCACTTTGAGAAGATAGTTCTTGTGTACTGTATCCCTTTTGTGGTGATTGAAGTTTGATCTTCTTGCTTTGATAAACTGTTGAAGTTTGTGCTTTTCTCTTGATAGACTTCTGTAGAACAACTTCATTACCAATTTCAACTATCTTTGTTGTGTGAGATTTAGTAACTGTTTTATCAGGAAATGTCACTATCTTGTCAGGAATTGCTTGAGACCTGTCAGTATTTGACAATGACTTGTCAGGGTCTGATTTATTTCCAACTATAAGAGCATCTGATTTATTTCGAACTTTTTATGCTGCCTTCATCAGTCTTCTTTTCTTAGGCTTAGCAGCTGCAATTAAACTTTGGTCTTCTTCTGAATTAACACCGGTAACTTCCACTGGTCTAGCAGGCTTCTTGAATACAATTGGATCATCACTATCACTATCAGAATATTCATCAACCAACTTAACACAAGCTCTAATTTTCCTTTTCTTCCTACATGCATTCGCCATGATTTTTGTTACCGATGACACACTTTTCTTCCTTGCTCCACCTTTTTGCTCCAAAGATTTAGGTGAATGTGAAACAACCTTTAGACCTAATTGTCTCTGAGACACATCAGTCGTAGCTATTGTCCTTGATTTTGAAACTGATTCCTTTTGAGAAGAACCAGAGGTTATAGTGTTTTCAATTTAAGGGAAGAAAAATAGACACTTTGGTCAGGAAATAGGGTTGATGTGCCCTATTCCACAGTGTCAGGATTTGGAAAATTACATTTGTTAGGCATTTTGTTAGACAAAAACACCCACAATTCTCGTGGTAAATTGTTCCTCTCCTGAAAGTATCTTTCCTTTTTGCTAAATCAGTCAGAGATTTAAAATTAATTTGAAAAATCATCAGAAGTTCATCTTTTTCAAAACTTTCACTGGGTAAAAGATAAGTAAAAATTAGTTGTAAAAACCTAGTGTAACCAACACCATTTTGTTGTCATCAGGAAATACTGTGAAATAACATTTGAATCATGTCATACACTTGTGTGCTTGATCTGTTCGTTAATATTGAAGTAGCTTGAGAATAGTTAGTTGTAGACATGTGAATTATGAATGTTAAGCAGAAAAATATGAAATCAACAATATTCACATATGAAAACATCAAAAGAATATGAACAGTCATGATGGTGAAACATGATAGTAAACAACGGAGAATTTTCATTAATAGCAACATTTAAATACAAGAAAGACTACACAAGAAATCAATCCCAACTTCTAAGAGCGAGAACTATTCTTCCTTTGTCTTCTTGTTTTCCTCCTTGTTTTTCATCTCTCGCCTACGGTATATGCGAGAGATGGATGACGCAAGAGAAATAATGTTCTCAAGTAGCGCCAAGAGTTCGATTCGACATTCCTCTGCCTCCTCAGCCCATCGCATCCCTTCGTAGTGAACATCCAATTTAAAAAGATGCAACTCAAGCTAGTCATCCCAGCAAAGATGATCAAAAATCATCTGTGGAACTTCAACAGGGTGAAAATTTTGACCATTGATTAGGACTCTCAGTCCGAAAGGGTCAAAATAAACTCTTCCTTCTTCAGGATTAAGAACGGGAAAATATACTCCATATTTTCGAGTGTAAAAGTGAGCCATTGAAAGATTGTGAGAAGATTTGAAGATTTAGATTTAGAGCTTTGATGTTGTGAGAGTGAGACATTTGAGTAGTGTTTGAGGTTTTAAGAGATGGGAAGAGTGATTTTATAACTAAATCCTACTGGGAATCTAAAGAGACACCTTTGATTAACAGTGTAATAATGATTACTACATGCATAATATTACACGTATCTAGTCAAATAAAACAAAGTCTCGTTACATGCACCTATTCCCAATATAAAATAAATAATGATGACAAGTTTAACATGATTACTCAAATTGAATAAAACAATTTTGTAACAATTAAAAATCATAAAAGAAATAATGTTACCGTCCTTTTTAAGAAAAAATCATGTCTTGTCTGTCACTTGCTGAGATAAAATTTGTAATCCAAAATCAAGAATTTAGTCATGATTTCTCCCCCTCAGCATTTGCATTGATGAATTTATTAGCAAAATCAAGAATCTCTTCTCCACTGACCAATCTGTTAGAAATTGACAAATCATTAGTAATGTGTATTACAAGATTACGTCCATGCGAAGCTCCCCCTGTAACTGTGTTATCAGTTCCTGATAAGTTTATGTTTCTCCCCCTCAACTTGTGTATTATCATTAGGATTTTCCTTCTTTCCTGATTTAAGATTTTTTCCACAAGTCCAACATTTTCATGTTTGTGTTCTTCTCTCACCAAGTCTTTGAGATTATTGAAGTTGAGATGAGAAAGCTTCTTGTACAAATTCTAACTTTCATCTACTGATGCCTTGGTTACCAAACAAGTTTCAGGACCATCATTATTTGCATAAAGTTTGGCTTCGTAAATGTTTCCATGTCTGTAAGCTTTGAAAATAGTTTTCTTTGTGATCTTATGAACTACTTCACAGTGTGTATCATAGAACATGATATAGAAACCTCTATCAGTCATTTGACTAATGCTCAACAAGTTGTGCTTCAGTCCATCTACCAGAGCTACGTTTGAGATGATGACATTTCCAATGATTATATCACCATATCCCAGTGTTTTTCCTATATTTCCATCTCCATAGAAAACCATTGGGCCAGCCTTCTCCTCATATTTTGACAACAGGGATTTAGTTCCGGTCATATGTGTTGAACAACCATTATCCAAAACAAGCATATTCTTCTTGTTTCCCTGTAATCAGAAATATGAAAATCAGTCAAAAATTTTAAGAACCCACACTTGTTGGGTCCTTTTAGACATCTTATGTAATTTTACATTAGCAGACTTCTTGTCATAATTTGATCCATCAGGAATTACTCCATCGGGATTTGTCTTGACATTTTTGACTCTATAAGATGTATGCACATTCAGTTTAGCAGTTCTATTTAAAACAGCAATTTTATTAAATTTTGGTAAAGAATCATAATTGTTGTGATACAAACTATGATAATCTTTACAAGTGTAAATAGAATGCCAACTGCTACCACAATGAGAACAAGGATTTTGTGGTTTGTATAGTACTGATCTACCACTAATATCAGACACAGGAATCTTAGACACTTTCTTTTTAGGCTTCCTGCAATCAATAGCAATGTGATTAGTATTACCACAGTTAAAATATGCTTTCCTAGGAGCATTAGGAATGTACTTATAGTTGTTTGCCTTTTTTATTCCTTATTTTCCATTTCTACCTCTCTTAGACCTAGGTTTGGGAGACTTAGCAGTTACTTCACAAGTTTTCTTGTTTAACTGACTTTTAGAGAGACGTCCAACATTATTGCTTTTCTTTTCTTTCATTTTAGGATCTTCTTTTTTTTAGCAGGGACTCTAGGTTAAACTTTCTCTTCAGCAGTATTCTTAGAAGTAGAACCAAATTCATAGACAAACTTCACTACTCTTTCATCAATTCGAACAAACTTAACTGGAGTAGTGTTATTGATGGATTTATTGATATTCCTATCAGTAAATTTGTTATAACCTAGACATTCTTTCCAGTTTTTATCACTGATGAAATTATGAACTTTCTTTCCTGAATTCATCTATATTTTAAACACCTCTCTTATATTTCTAGAACTTTCTCTAGTCTGGCATACTTGATGTTTACCTGAGTTTCATTATGGTGTGCCTTCTTACAAGCTTTTTCATTCTCATGCATGCAAACTAACTTAGCTTCTAAAAAATCATTTCTTTCTCTAAGCCTCTTATTATCAGTAATCAAACTATCACATTCAATAGTTTTACTTTTAATAGTAACATGCAAAGAGTATAAGAAAGTTTTTAGTTCAGATAAATTATCAGTATCAACAGGAAATATAACTGAAGGTACATTATTAGTTCCTGAGGCATCCTCTCCATGAGTTACCATGAGTACATAGCAGTCATCATCAATGTCAGTTCCTGATGAATCCATCTAGTTTTTGTTGGAGTTTGTTATGACAAAAGCCTTTCCAGTTGTCTTGGGGCACTCAGCAGCCAGATGTTCCCTTTCATTATAGTTGTAATATGTTATCTTGGTCTTGTCAAACTTTCTTCCCTTGGTGTACTGGCCATCACTCTTTCTGAACTTGCCTTTTCCATCACCAGAGAACCTTCTGTTGAAACCACATTTTCTCTGTGGTTTTACAAACCTCATCTATTTGAAACCTTTCACCATCATTGTAGCCATTTTAACCACTTGAGGATCATCCAGATCAATCTTAGAATCCTCATCATTATTTGTGTCAGGATTTGATACATTATCAGTATCTAACTCTTCCACAATGTTCCTTCTCCTAGACCTCTCACTCATCTTTTCATTGCCCTTATGAGTCTCGGTATTAAGAGCTACAGTTTTTGTCTTCTGACCCTTTCTATTTTTTCTTTGCTGGATCTCTAAGTCATGAGTTTTCAGCATTCCATACACTTCATCCAAAGTCAGAGAATCAAGATCATATTGATGCCAGATTATTGAGGCCTGAGTATCCCAATCTTCTGGAAGAGCTCTCAGAAACTTGTTGTTTGAGTCTTCTCTCTCATATTCTTTTCCAACCAATGATAAATCATTCAACAGTGTCAGAAATCTATCATATATCATTAATTTACTCATCAGCCTTGGCATCAAATTTCTCATATTCTTGCACAAAAATAGCTTTTATGTTCTTCTTTATTGTCATTGTACCTTGGCACTATGTCTCCAAGGCATCCCATATCTCCTTTTCAGTCTTGCAGGCATCACTCTGTTCAACATCACATTGTCCAAACTATTGTGCAGAATATTCCTGACTTTAACATCCTTAAGTATTGCGGCTTTTTCAGGATCTGACCATTTTGATCTTTCCTTCCTGACATAGTGTTCAGGAGCATTTACAGTCATAGCCACAGTTTTCATAGGGTATGGAGGTCCTATTTTGATGATATCAACATATGCATCATCAATAGCTTCAAGGAACATCAACATCTTTACTCTCCATGTAGAGTAATCAGCTTTATTCAGGATGTGAATTTTTATGCTTTCATACTTACTTCCAGACATCTTGACCTTTGCAAATTAACATTTAATTTGACCACTCTGATACCACTTGTTGCCCTGTAAAGTAATTGTTTAATGGGGTGGATACAATTACTAAACAAATCGATGTATTATGAAAGTAAAGTAAGAATAGATGTATCAAATTACAGTTTATATTGATCATTAAAAAACTGTTACAAAACTCTCTCAAGAATAATATTCTTAAGAGCTTCTAGGTTATGCGAATACTCGATTTCTGCTCTTATCACCTATGTATTGTGATAACCTATTATGTGCTTATATACTACACATCTATAAGCAGTCCTCTATTAATTACAAGATATGTTACAGTATAATTCTAACATTTTCCATACATATCTAAATCAACTATGATCCTATAAATCAGCACCTTCTGATTTATCTCGCAGTCCTGACTTATCATCCAAGTCATTCTCAATGGATAACCTAATTAACGGATATATGATGTAGCTTCAACAGATAATCATTTGTATATATCAACGGATGGCTAAAGATTGTCAACGGATGATAATGAAGCTTCCAACGGATAATCATATCACAGCAGTTGATCATATCATGATTGTTAGATAGATCCTGATTCTTGACTTAGCCAATTCTCAACAGCCTTATATTTGATGTATATGTTTTAATATATGTGTTACTTTCATAAAACAGTATGGAATCATTTGTAAGTGTATGTGTGCATCATCACGGTGATTTGGTACACCGTTTTGTGATCGAATACAAAGTGGGGGAAAGTTGATGAAGTTCTTGGGATTGACACTGATGTGTTTTTGTTGGGAATATGTTGTGAACTTGATGATTTCATTAACAAAACACCTTAGTAGATTCAACTTAGTGTATTATGTAGCACTCGACGGATAACCAAATATAGTCCCTACGGATGACTCAATATAGTCCCGGCGGATGATGATTTGTTATCCATCGAGTGAGTAGCTTATGTAACAATAAGTCATGTAGCACATTTCTGCAAACACCTTTGTTTAAATTATGTAGTAGCTATAAGTCATGTTGACTTTAATTAGATATGCAGAATAGGTTGATTAATTGTACATAGACGATGTCTTTTAATTCTGCATAAATGAAATAAAGTCAAGTGCCAAATAGCTACCCGACGGATGATCAACAAGGCAACCCGACGGATGATCAACAAGGCAACCCGACGGATGATCAACAAGGCAACCCGACGGATGATCATGTACCTGACGGATGATCAATTCAAACATCCATTGACAGTGACAACACAGTCACATGCGTCGAGTGTATGCAAAAGGAATGTGGCAGCCTATTCAACTAGGATTTTGAGAACAAACAAGCATTGCCATTTCCATGCTATTATGAAGATATTCAAAGATGCTGGAATAGAGTAGTGAAGCAGCATAGTATTAGACTTGATAGGTTTTGTTTTATTATCTTGTCTTATTACTGTGTAATCTTGGTGATATATAAACCAAGAGTAGCAAATTATGCAACAACAAGACTAAGCAATACACTTTCTCAGAGAAACAATTGTAAGCTGAATCCTTTAGCATTTCTCTGTAAGTTTAGTTGTTCTTACGTGTAAGCAGCTGTGAGCTATTCAAGCTTCACAGAGTTCTCTTGATATATATATATATATATATATATATATCTGGTGGATACATTCAAATCCACCAGATGGTTTTAAAGACTAGTGTTTTTATTACTTTGTGTTTTGATTCATATTTAACTTGTCATTCCACACTTTGCAAATCAAAATACTGACATATATATTTTAAGTTAGAACATTTTATAATTCTGAAAAAGTTTTAAGAATTACATTCAACCCCCCTTCTGTAATTTTTGTTGCATTGTTAGGGATTAACAGTTTTTTAGGGATTTAGATGATTTTGCCAAGGACTATGTGTATGACCCCTCTGATTTGGTGTATTTTCAGACTGGCATGTGTATTACTGATGGTAAGAAATTATTGTATGATGATAACAGTTTTAGGGAGATAGTAGATATTCACAAACCCTTTGGTAGGATTGATTTATATATAGATCACTACTCCAAGGATGAAGTGATTAACTCAACGTTTGAGGAAAACCCGAATGAAACTGAAGATGTGGAACTAGGTGGGGATAAGGATTGGGAGGGTGAGGATAAGGACTGTAATGATCCAGACTATGATAAGGAAACTGAGAGTAACGGTTCAGAGAGTGGTAGTGATGATGAAATATTTGTGGATAGTTATGAGGAGTTTACAGAGTATAGAAAACATTCAAAAAAGGTTCAACATGAGATGAGTATTGGAGTGAATAATGTGCCTAAGACTGGTTTACGGTCTTTCCCTAGAGGCCCAATTGGAAGTGATGAGTCAGATTTTGGTTCTCAAGAAATTAGGTCAGATTACTCTTCAAGTGAAGATGAAAACTTTAAAATTGGTTACATAGGTCCACCAAATCCTAATAAAGGAGAATAAATAGACCTGGGGTTAGAATAGGTGAGAATGATAATGTAGTGAATTGGCATGTGGGAATGAAATTTGCTACTATGCAAGAGTTTAGGGATACTGTTAGAGAGTATGGCATTAAGGATAGAATAGGGATTCAGTTTGTGACTAATGATGAACTAAGGTGCCAAGTTTATTGCGAAGCCGATTGTATGTTCTATATGTGGTGTAGTAAGGACAAGGATAGTGACAAATGTACAATAAAAATCCTCATTCTTGAACATAAATGCACTAAATCCTATATAAACAAGCTGCTAGTGTGAAGTACCTTACCGAGGTATCTGGAGACAGGATCAGGAAGAATCCACAGTGGAAAGTCAAAGAGATTGCTGAGATAATAAAAAAAGGTGTTGGAAATTGAGGTGACCAAGATTAAGATTCTTAGAGTAGGAAAAGCTGCACTGGAAGGGGTTCAAGAAGAACTGAAAGAGCATTACTCTAGATTTAGAAATTTTTCACATGAGATATTGAAGACTAACACCAAAAATACAGTTCAGATAAGGACAACAAGACTCAATGAAATTGATGCAAAAAAGTTCAAGTGGATTTACATATGCTATGATTCTTTGAAGAAGGGATGGAAGGTTGGATCTGGACCTGTGATGGGGTTTGATGGGTGCTTCTTGAAAACTGTCTGTGGAGGGAAACTATTATTTGCAGTTGGAAGGGATGGGAACAATCAAATGTTCCCAATTGCATATGCTATGGTGGAGAGTGAAAATATTGAGTCCTGGAAATGGTTTACTGAGCTCTTGAGTGTTGGTCTTAATCTTAGAGATGGAGATGTCTATACTATCATCAGTGACCAGCAGAAGGGCCTTGACAATGACTTAACAGATGTGCTTCCAAGGGTGGAACAGAGGTTCTGCACAAGACACATTTACAATAATTTGAGGAAAAGGTACAACATTTAAATCAATTTGTTAGGTCACACACAGAGGGAGGTGAATACAGTGTATAGCACAATCAAATCGAATTCTAATAACACAAGTAACAGAAAACAGACTTTATTCAAAGTAATAAATTATGTTACAGTATGGAACTGTCCTCTCTCAGTGATGAACAAATATCACGAGAGCTGCTAGGGTTACAATGAATAATATTTTCGATAACGATAACACTTATAGTATAAACCCTATGTCTGTGTTTATATACTACACAGTTACAAGATAATCGCTAATTGATATGGAATATAATTCTACTTCCTAAAATATATCAATCAGATATCTTTTCTTCCAAGTATTCTATTCTTCATAGAATTCCTTCTTCATGCATATCTCTTCTTACGTTTGTCTTGATCTTCTTTTCCTTTCAATCAGCCGTCTTCCTTATCTGAACGTTTCCTTTAAGTCCTGATATTATCTTCTAATAAATATCTCCTGAACCTTAAGTACTGATAACTTAAGTTCTGACTTCAGTATAAGTGCTGATTTCAGTTAAGTACTGATTTGTCCTGTTTAAGTAAGATCTGAAAACTAAACATAAATCATATTAGTTATGACATTATCAAATATATCTAACACAATTTTACTGCACTTATATGTTTCATTCATGCATATGCCTTGACTGATAGTAAACATGACACTGTATGTAGGTTCCCATCACTTGCTGTCAAAAGAGCATTTTGGAATGCTTATTGTGCAACACACCATGTTGCACATCAAAGAGCTATGAAAGACCTTCAAATAACTTTAAAGGTAGCTCATGACCAACTCTCCAAGTTGGATCCAAAAATATGGAGTAAGGCTTTCTTCTGTACCTATTTAAAAGTTGATAATGTGAAGAACAATATAAGTGAATATTTCAATGCATGGATCATAAATGAAAGGTAAAATGATATTTATATCATTTTTTAAGCAATTGTTAGTATATTGTGTTAATATCAACTGTGTTTATTAGAATTAGGTACATGCCCCTTGTAACAATGTTGTAGGAGATACAATTTAAGTTAATGACAAGAATGAGAGAAAAGAGAGATGAGGTCCGGAAAAATGGAGCATTGATATATCCAAAGATAAAGAAAAGGCCAGATTTGCTTGTCACTGAGTCAAGAAATTGGACTGCTTCTTAGGATGGTCAGAAAAAATTTGGTGTGAAACAGGGTACAAGGGGGGTCAAGGTTAATCTTGAGACTAAATTATGTAATTGCAGGGTGTATGATCTCACTGGAATCCCATGTGATCATGTTATTGCTGCCATAGATGAAAGAGGACACCATCCAGTGGACTATGTCTCAGACTACTACAAAAGAAACAAATACATGGCATCAGACCAACACAGTCTTGAAGCAATTAATTGTGAAGAGTTCTGGGAAATTTACTCTGTTGATTAGCTACTCCCACCTGATATCCCAAAGAAGTTAAGAGGAAGGCCAAAAAGGCAGAGAAGAAGGGAAGAGTGGGAAGGGTGAAACAGAAATCAGTCAAATATTGTGAAGAGTCAAGGACCTGTGGTACAAAGATATAGCAACCCTAGGAAGATGTAATGCAACATTTGTGGTGATCATGCACATAGGATAACAAAGTGTCCTTCAAAAGATAATCATCATCCGCCACAAAGAAGAAAATCAGGATGAAAATGAAGTTGTGGTGACAGAACAAAGTCGACCAAAGAAGAAAAGTCCTAAAGGACTGTAGAGACGTAAAATTCAAGTTAGGAAAAAAATCAAGATTGCAAGTGATCATTTGGATGAGAACAACATAAGAGATGAAGCCTCTAGTGGAAAAGAACATAGGACAAATTCCAACAAGGCCCAAAATGTGACTGGGGAAAAGATCAAAGGGAAGAAGATATTAGTTGAAGCAACTGATGCAGATGCAGGCTACCATGAAGAAGATGACTTTGATGAGCATATCGAGGGAGAAATTGCATTCAAGGTGCCAAGGAAACTTATGCCCTTTGTTAATAACAAAGAAGAGGTTGTTTGGGAAGGATGGTGTAACTTTTCAAGACAAGCTGTTAGGCCCAATTGGGTACAAGGCTATTTGCATGCCCACCCCAGGTTTGTCCCTTTCCTTCCTCCAAGAAACACGCCACTAGCTTCAACCCCTCCATCACTTGTACCTAACACAGCAGCATGAGAAACATCTGGCACTCAACAGGCAAGCACCTTAGAAGCAGCATCATCAGTGGATGAAGCACCAGCAGCAGTGGATGAAGCACCAGCAGCTCAAGCACCAAGTAGGAGGTCAACAAGGATACTTAAAAAAGGGCATTCAAGTGGACTCACATACCAGATGATCCAGTTGAACTTGGTGATTAGGTCTACAACAATACTATGAGATTTACTTTTGCTAAGGGATATATTTAAGTTATTTAGTTTTGTTAGGGTACTATAAGTATTTTAAGACTATCTTGATTATGTCTAAGGAACTGTTGTATGGAACAGTTTGGTTTTTTGTCCAGCTGTTATGTAGAACAGTTTGGTATGGTACTAGTATGGTCGTAAACTTTTATAATGGCATTTAAGCTTTTGGTTAACTATTCGTAACTTTGTACGATATATTTTGTATGAATAATTTGGTATTAATTACAAGTTAATTATCGGTTGCAAACTAGTTATGCATTAATATTTTTAGAAGTTTTTATTCATACATTTGTTTGCTTTTCCATTAATTACATCCAGCTACCACAACACCTCAAAATACATCATTCATTACATCCAACTACCTAGCATCTTCTACATTAACACAACTATAACATTCATTTTTGACATTACTACTACTTGAACATTAACACCACTGCAACCAACACAATAAAAGCATAAACACATATCTGCAACTGCCTCTTCAAAAATTTATTCTCGGCTTCCATTGCAATTCGTCCACATATCAACTCATCCACTTCTTGTTTCAAAATCCTTCTTCTTTCACCATTCTCTTGAAGATTTTCTTCAACAATATTTAGTTTTTCCTCTAGATAAATGCGCCTATATTTCAAATGAGTGATAACATCCAATACTCTCCCAGTAAAATCTTCATCAACCCATTCGAAAAAATGGCATCTAAGTGCATCCTACCGGATTTATCAAACAAATTAGCACACAATAATTATCAAAATAAATTTAAAATAAATCATAGACTTACTTACCTTAGGTGTAGCACATGTAAAGAACCTTATTCTTGGGTTTTTAAGAGTCCAAGAAATATTAACCATAGTTCGTTTACCACACATTCAATATTTATGTTCCGCAATCTTGATCAAAACGGATGAAGAGCTTCCCATGGGGATTTCATTTTTGAACATGTTGAGAGGCTAAGTGTAGAAGGAATTGATGTAATACTGATTTTAAATGGATGTGGGTGATTTTTATGTCCAAGAACCTTAACTACACTTCTATAAACTGACTTCATCGAAGGTTATACGTATACAATACCCGAGTCCGCAAAAAAATCCGTTATTGCGCTACTCTGTATAACTGCTACGTGTCATTTAGACTTCTCTGTTTGGTCAATTGGTCAAGCTAACGTCCCAATCATTATCCATTACTATAGTGGTGCATTTCAGATCCCGTTCACATTGACGAATTATTTGATATATGAGGCTCACTTCAGTGACTACTTTGATATATAACCCTATTTATATATGTTTCCAAACTAACATGTTCTCAAAATTCAAATTAAATTGTGTGAATTGAAAGATTCCTTCAAGGAAATTCTAAAGAACCAAGAATCAGAGACAATTATGCTAAAAGAAAATTTAGCCTAGGTAAAGAATCTAATAAGTTATAACACTGATTTAGTTCATTTGAGTAGCAATGTAGCATGAATAAAGGAGTTGCAATGCTCTTGAAACAAAGTTACATATATCGGCAAAACAACGCTGAACTGGAAGAGAGCTTAGGGCACTAGAAGAACATCACTGTTTATCTTGTTAGGTTACAAAAGTTATTAGAACATGAAACAGAAATAAAGGTGTTACAACCAAAATATCGAGTCTTGAAGTAGCACAGTAATTGAAAACTGTAAAGGAAAATATTTTGACCAAGAGACTATTCCTGACTGTATTTACGGACGATGGACTGTTAAAGGTCAATACTCTGTCTTGAAAACCTATTTGATAACGGTTACTTAACTCCAGAAATAGATGAGGTTGTAGTTCAGATGATGATGATGAAAGTGAAGCGGACTTCATGGTTGTTAATCTATCATATCGAGGACAATTCTAACCATATTACGATAGTTCCAAACTCAGATCTCGTCATCTTTGAGTAATCACTTACAAAAAATTAATAAATGAACGATTGCATATATAAGCCTCTAGTTGGATGTCATAAGTTTTTAGATATCATTATATAAATTTAATAATTGTTTGTTTTTAACTGTAAGAATAATTTATGAAAATAAAATTAAAAATTACAGAGGTCTGCCAAGTTAATAGTAAATTATGCATGGTGCACTAGGATGACATTATTGACATGTACCACATGTAGGTAACTTGGTAAAATAAGCAAAAACTGAAAGATCTCCCTGATTGAGAGATGCAAGTTCTTTTCGCAGATTAAACATCTTAGGCACATTTGTTTGAGCAAATCTAAGAGTAAGATTATTAGATTCTCAAGAATAAAGTTGTGTGAAGAAAGAAGAAAATCATATTATTAAAAGTTGATCTAATGTACAAGAGAGTCTAGTATTTATATACCATACTTGGTCAAACTAAAAGTCAACTATACTACTAACTAATTCCAAATAGAGTCTAACAAACTAATATTGACTTGTGAAGAAATAGACAGTTGTATATTAGCTTTATGCTGAGTCCTCAATATCATTTTGGAAATAGCTGTTGTTGTATGTACTAAGTCACCAGACTATTGATCATTATTCTCATTAGACCCCCTACAAGTTGGAGTTATACAAGGATTGTGTAAACCCAACTTGGAACAGATAAACCAATGTTGTAAACTGCCAAGAGCCTTGGTAAAAATGTCTGTGAGTTGAAATTTTGTTGAAAATTTTTTAGGAGTGATAATACCAGCCTAAACCTTTTCTCTAATGAAATGACAATCTAGTTCAATATGCTTTGTGCGAGCATGTTGAATGGGATTAGAAGCAATATCAATCGCGGCCTGATTGTCACAGAAGACTGAAACAGGACTAAGAACAGGAACATGTAAATCTGCTAAAAAGATACTTAAGCCACATGATTTCAGTAGTAATAGAGGCTAAAGCCCTATACTCTGTCTATGCCTCTGCAGTACTCATGGAAGTAACAGTTTATTTCTTAGCAGACCAAGAGATTAAAGCATATCCAAGTTGAATGCAAATACCAATAACAGACCTACCAGTAGTAGTACACCCTCCCCAATCACTATCACAGAAACCTTGCAGAGTAAAATCATTGGAAGCAGGAAAATATAAACCAATACCATCAGTGCACTTCAAATGTCTCAAAACCCTTATCACTGAAGACATATGTTTCTCTCTGGGAGTTTTCATAAATTGGCTCAAAAGGTGAACAGAAAAGCTAATATCAGGTTGGGTAAAAGTCAAATACAGTAATTTCCAACCAAACTTCTATATAAAGATGCATCAGAAACTAAGTCACCAGATATGGCATCGTCATATAATTTGATGTGTTGTTCCAAGGGAATGGAAAGAGGCTTAGCATCAAGCAGATTAGCATTAGATAACATGTCAAGATTAAACTTTTGCTGACTAAGAACAATACCAGTATTTATCCTATTAACCTCTAACCCTAAATAGTATTTAGCTTCACCCAAATCTTTAATGCTAAATTTCATGAAGAGCCTGTTTAATGGACTGAATAAACTGCATATTATTGCTTGTGAGTAATATGTCATCAACATAAACTACAACAATGGTGAATAAAGACCCATTAGAATGTGTAAGAAAAGAATAATCTGCATTTGCATTCATTTGGAAAACAAATGCATGATGTAATTGCTGCTACCTTTATATTTTACTCACTTGGAGGTTAATTTCTTTGTCATTTCATTCTTTCTTACGGTACATATATGTGAACACATTTATATCAATTCATCTTATCAATTGACTGCTTAAATCATAAAGAGAACCAAAGGATTGACAATTCGCATAAAAATATTTACCTGATTGAGCCGCTCCCTCGTTAAATACATTATTCACTTGTTAAATATGTCTCTCACTAATAGCCGCTTATTTATTATTTTTTGCCACATTGAGCACATGTCTTTCTCATAAGCCGCCCGAGCGGGTGAAATCTAATAAATCTGAATTTTTTAGTTATTAGCTAAAAATAAGAATTATATTTTTTTATCCATTCATGATTTATCTTTTCTATAAATTTAAAAGTTGATATCATTTTTAATTCAAGTATATGTAAATAAAATTCTCACTTTCAAACAAATTTAGATGTCTTTTTCAACTTCGAATACGTTGCATATCTTTTTCCAACAAACTTAAAATATATAATAATACATACATTTGGTGACAGCTTTGAGTTTAATAATGTATTATTTCGTATTACAAATAATAAATAACCATAGAACAATGCGGTTCTATAAATTTCGTATATTTAATTTTCCCTTTTGGCAAAAATGAATTTGTACATTACCGTGGGGACAGATTCATATCAAAAAAATGATGTCTTGATGTATTATAAGCCAGTAGATCCAAAAAAAAAAAAAAAACAAATCTAGAACGGGGTCGTTCTAGCTATTTCAAATAATAAACAAAAAACATATCAAGTAAATGATGTTTTGATGTTTTATAAGGCAATGGATCCTAAACAAATCAACAAACTTAGAACGCGGTCGTTCTTTATATTATGAATAAATGTAGAACAACGCCGTTCTACGTCTTACGAATATTTTATTATCCCTCTTCCGAAAATTGAAGTGCAAATTTTGAGAAAAATAATCTCGGTCGATTCTGAAGCCCTTATTCTCAAGTGTAAATTTTATATAGGGGTGTTTCGCGATAAACTGGGGGTGTTAAGTATATAGGGGTGTTATCCGGTAAACTGGGGGTGTAGCAAATATATGGGTGCTAAGAATAAAGTTGGGGTGTTAGGTATATAGGGGTGTTTCACGAGAAACTGGTGGTGTAACAAATATATGGGTGTTAAAAAGAAAGTTGGGGTGTTCAGCTAAAAAGTTTCGAATATTTTATTTCCCCTCTTGGCAAGAATGATGTTTTGATGTATTATAAGCAAAAAGATACCAAAAAAATCATTAAGACACAAATTACTTAAAACAAAAATATCGACATAAATCAACAAATATAGAACGAGGTCGTTCTAGGTATTACAAATAATAAATAAACATAGAACAATGCGGTTCTATAACTTTCCAATATTTTATTTTCCCTCTTGGCAAAAATGAATGTGTACATTACTGTAGGGACAAAATCATATAAAAAAAATGATGTTTTGATGTTTTATAATGCAACGGATCCCAAATATATCAACAACTTTAGAACGCGGTCATTTTTCATATTACAAATAATAAATAACCATAGAACAATGCGGTTCTATAAATTTCGTATATTTAATTTTCCCTTTTGGCAAAAATGAATTTGTACATTACCGTGGGGACAGATTCATATCAAAAAAATGATGTCTTGATGTATTATAAGCCAGTAGATCCAAAAAAAAAAAACAAATCTAGAACGGGGTCGTTCTAGCTATTTCAAATAATAAACAAAAAACATATCAAGTAAATGATGTTTTGATGTTTTATAAGGCAATGGATCCTAAACAAATCAACAAACTTAGAACGCGGTCGTTCTTTATATTATGAATAAATGTAGAACAACGCCGTTCTACGTCTTACGAATATTTTATTATCCCTCTTCCGAAAATTGAAGTGCAAATTTTGAGAAAGATAATCTCGGTCGATTCTGAAGCCCTTATTCTCAAGTGTAAATTTTATATAGGGGTGTTTCGCGATAAACTGGGGGTGTTAAGTATATAGGGGTGTTATCCGGTAAACTGGGGGTGTAGCAAATATATGGGTGCTAAGAATAAAGTTGGGGTGTTAGGTATATAGGGGTGTTTCACGAGAAACTGGTGGTGTAACAAATATATGGGTGTTAAAAAAGAAAGTTGGGGTGTTCAGCTAAAAAGTTTCGAATATTTTATTTCCCCTCTTGGCAAGAATGATGTTTTGATGTATTATAAGCAAAAAGATACCAAAAAAATCATTAAGACACAAATTACTTAAAACAAAAGTATCGACATAAATCAACAAATATAGAACGAGGTCGTTCTAGGTATTACAAATAATAAATAAACATAGAACAATGCGGTTCTATAACTTTCCAATATTTTATTTTCCCTCTTGGCAAAAATGAATGTGTACATTACTGTAGGGACAAAATCATATAAAAAAAATGATGTTTTGATGTTTTATAATGCAACGGATCCCAAATATATCAACAACTTTAGAACGCGGTCATTTTTCGTATTACAAATAATAAATAACCATAGAACAATGCGATTCTATAAATTTCGTATATTTAATTTTCCCTTTTGGCAAAAATGAATTTGTACATTACCGTGGGGACAGATTCATATCAAAAAAATGATGTCTTGATGTATTATAAGCCAGTAGATCCAAAAAAAAAAATAAACAAATCTAGAACGGGGTCGTTCTAGCTATTTCAAATAATAAACAAAAAACATATCAAGTAAATGATGTTTTGATGTTTTATAAGGCAATGGATCCTAAACAAATCAACAAACTTAGAACGCGGTCGTTCTTTATATTATGAATAAATGTAGAACAACATCGTTCTACGTCTTACGAATATTTTATTATCCCTCTTCCGAAAATTGAAGTGCAAATTTTGAGAAAGATAATCTCGGTCGATTCTGAAGCCCTTATTCTCAAGTGTAAATTTTATATAGGGGTGTTTCGCGATAAACTGGGGGTGTTAAGTATATAGGGGTGTTATCCGGTAAACTGGGGGTGTAGCAAATATATGGGTGCTAAGAATAAAGTTGGGGTGTTAGGTATATAGGGGTGTTTCACGAGAAACTGGTGGTGTAACAAATATATGGGTGTTAAAAAAGAAAGTTGGGGTGTTCAGCTAAAAAGTTTCGAATATTTTATTTCCCCTCTTGGCAAGAATGATGTTTTGATGTATTATAAGCAAAAAGATACCAAAAAAATCATTAAGACACAAATTACTTAAAACAAAAATATCGACATAAATCAACAAATATAGAACGAGGTCGTTCTAGGTATTACAAATAATAAATAAACATAGAACAATGCGGTTCTATAACTTTCCAATATTTTATTTTCCCTCTTGGCAAAAATGAATGTGTACATTACTGTAGGGACAAAATCATATAAAAAAATGATGTTTTGATGTTTTATAATGCAACGGATCCCAAATATATCAACAACTTTAGAACGCGGTCATTTTTCGTATTACAAATAATAAATAACCATAGAACAATGCGGTTCTATAAATTTCGTATATTTAATTTTCCCTTTTGGCAAAAATGAATTTGTACATTACCGTGGGGACAGATTCATATCAAAAAAATGATGTCTTGATGTATTATAAGCCAGTAGATCCAAAAAAAAAACAAATCTAGAACGGGGTCGTTCTAGCTATTTCAAATAATAAACAAAAAACATATCAAGTAAATGATGTTTTGATGTTTTATAAGGCAATGGATCCTAAACAAATCAACAAACTTAGAACGCGGTCGTTCTTTATATTATGAATAAATGTAGAACAACGTCGTTCTACGTCTTACGAATATTGTATTATCCCTCTTCCGAAAATTGAAGTGCAAATTTTGAGAAAGATAATCTCGGTCGATTCTGAAGCCCTTATTCTCAAGTGTAAATTTTATATAGGGGTGTTTCGCGATAAACTGGGGGTGTTAAGTATATAGGGGTGTTATCCGGTAAACTGGGGGTGTAGCAAATATATGGGTGCTAAGAATAAAGTTGGGGTGTTAGGCATATAGGGGTGTTTCACGAGAAACTGGTGGTGTAACAAATATATGGGTGTTAAAAAAGAAAGTTGGGGTGTTCAGCTAAAAAGTTTCGAATATTTTATTTTCCCTCTTGGCAAGAATGATGTTTTGATGTATTATAAGCAAAAAGATACCAAAAAAATCATTAAGACACAAATTACTTAAAACAAAAATATCGACATAAATCAACAAATATAGAACGAGGTCGTTCTAGGTATTACAAATAATAAATAAACATAGAACAATGCGGTTCTATAACTTTCCAATATTTTATTTTCCCTCTTGGCAAAAATGAATGTGTACATTACTGTAGGGACAAAATCATATAAAAACATATCAAGTAAATGATATCAAGTAAATGATATCAAGTAAATGATGTTTTGATGTTTTATAAGGCAATGGATCCTAAACAAATCAACAAACTTAGAACGCGGTCGTTCTTTATATTATGAATAAATGTAGAACAACGCCGTCCTACGGCTTACGAATATTTTATTATCCCTCTTCCGAAAATTGAAGTGTAAGCAAATTTTGAGAAAGATAATCTTGGTCGTCAGCTTTATATAGGGTGTTACTTGAAAAACTGGGGGTGTAATGTATATAGGGGTGTTATATAAAGAAAGTGGTGGTGTACAGAATATCTGGGTGTTATATAAAGAAAGTTGGGGTGTAAACACCCCCGGTTAACACCCCCACTTTCCTTATAAGACACCCATATATACATTACACCCCCAGTTTTGTGCAAAACACCCATATATTACCTAAAAATATATGGGTGTTAAAACGAAAGTTGGGGTGCTTAAAATATAGGGGTGTTTAGCAAAAACGTTGGGGTGTATTTTATATAGGGGTGTTTCACGATAAAATGGGGGTGTTATGTATATTGGGGTGTTATCCGGTAAACTGGGGGTGTAGCAAATATATGGGTGCTAAGAACAAAGTTGGGGTGTTAGGTATATAGGGGTGTTTCACGAGAAACTGGTGGTGTAACAAATATATGGGAGTTAAAAAAGAAAGTTGGGGTGCTCCTAATATAGGGGTGTTCAGCTACAAAGTTGGGGTGTACTTTATATAGGGTGTTACTTGAAAAACTGGGGGTGTAATGTATATAGGGGTGTTATATAAAGAAAGTGGTGGTGTACAGAATATCTGGGTGTTATATAAAGAAAGTGGGGGTGTAAACACCCCCGGTTTACACCCCCACTTTCCTTATAAGACACCCCTATATACATAACACCCCCAGTTTTGTGCAAAACACCCATATATTACCTACACCCCCGGCTTAAACAATAACACCCCTATATGAATTACACCCAAACTTTATTTTCCAACACCCATGTATTTGTTACACCCCCAATTTCTAGAAGAACACCCCTATATAAAGTACACCCCCAACTTTCTTTGTATAACACCCCTATATATTTTACACCCCCGGTTTATAGCGAAACACCCCTATATAAAATACACACCAACTTTGTAACTCAACACCCCCATATTGTAAGCACCCCAACTTTCGTTTTCAACACCCATATATTCATTACACCCCCGGTTTCCCGATAAACACCCCTATATTAATTACACCCCAACTTTATAGCCAAACACCACAATATTTAGAGCACCCCAGCTTTTTTCTTAACACCCCGATATTCTTTAAACCCCCACTTTCTTTATATAACACCCCTATATACGTTACACCCCCAGTTTATCGCGAAACACCCCTATATAAAATACACCCCAACTTTGTTTCTAAACACCCCTATATTTTAAGACCCCCAACTTTCGTTTTCTCATATATTTATAACACCCCCCATATATTTACTACACCCCCAGTTTACCGGATAACACGGACTAAAGAGCAGGTTTTCAGTCATAGGGGTGTACTTTATATAGGGGTGTTCAGCTACAAAGTTGGGGTGTACTTTATATACATATAGGGGTGTGATAATTATTACATTTCTCACAAATATATATAGAACGCCGTCGGTCCAAGGACAAAAAATAAGCAACCACTCAGCCCGTTAGAATCACGATTCAAATTCAAAATTCGCCGGCGTCCACCGAGTTAGAGCCGCGCCGTTTTAACTGTATCTCCGTTCAATTGGTTCACTTGCTTCTCCGTTCAATTGGTGTTAAGGTACAATCACAGCTTTGTCAATAAAGTAGATAGTGCTAATTTGTAATTGCATTCTCACTTGCTTTTTTCTTAACACCCCTATATTCTTTGGGGTGTAATTAATATAGGGGTGTTTATCGGGAAACCGGGGGTGTAATGAATATATGGGTGTTGAAAACGAAAGTTGGGGTGCTTACAATATGGGGGTGTTGAGTTACAAAGTTGGTGTGTATTTTATATAGGGGTGTTTCGCTATAAACCGGGGGTGTAAAATATATAGGGGTGTTATACAAAGAAAGTTGGGGGTGTACTTTATATAGGGGTGTTCTTCTAGAAATTGGGGGTGTAATAAATACATGGGTGTTCGAAAATAAAGTTTGGGTGTAATTCATATAAATAACCCCTGCCGTAGCCCCTGCAGTGTAGCCTCTGGCCTGTGACGGAGGTGACTGAAAGATAAATACTAAAGATCTTGCTAGATCTTAATATTAAATAAATAACCGAATTTTTTAATACCTCCGCTAACTCTATATCATAACTCGCGGTCACTACCAACTTATCACGCAAAAATCAAACAAATAGAAAACCTGGCTTCTTTATCAAAAACACTGTTGCGATAAAATCGTATAAAGGATATTATCTAATATATAACCTGAATCTCACGAAAATGAGGTAATAACTACAAATCGAAGACCAAATCAAAAAGGCCCAAATCCAAACCGAATAACCCCAAATCCAAAAGCTCCAAATCCAAATACTCTTGTAAAATCATATTAAAAAATTACAAATTTAGAAATTGGAAGTAGCATATATATAATTTGAAGTTCAAAATTGAAAAAACAAATATGACTAATTAAAAGTTGAAACCTATTGAAATTTATTTGGGTAATGTAGGAAAAACATGACATAGAACACCCCTATATATTAAAAGCATATTTAATTATAAATCGAAGTATGTGGGGGTGTAATGTAAGACCTGTACACAATAAACATGTTTCTATATAATATTAAATAATATATATATATAATATTTAATTTCCGAATAATTAAGCGAATAGCGAATACAAATATTTATCTATTCGAATTTGTATTTGTTAACAAACCGAATATTTTTTAAGATTTGAATTCGTATTTATATTTATTAATAAACGAACACGAATAATATTAAACAAATTCGAATACCGAATATTTCATTAAATATTCATTTCATTAACAGCCCTAAATCCGACTCGTATGCATCCCTACTAGTAAGGAATGTAACATTTAATTATAAATCGAAATAATAAGTTTATAAGATAGTATAATTTTTTATTGTCTTAATTTTTATTATTATATTTTTATTACTAACATGACACGGAACAACACGAAAAGCACCCCTTATATTTATATTTTGGAGGAGACCCATTTCCTTTTGGCCCATATATTTTTGCTGACACCCCAATTTTTATAGCACCTCTTAATTTGGAAAGGACACCCAAATATTTACGGAACCCCCTGTTTTTCTAGAGCACCCCAATCTTTATTTTGAACCCCTGTCTCCCTCCCGCTCTTCTGTCTCCCTCCCGCTCTCCGTCTCCTCTCTCTGAAGCTCCCTCTCTTCCGTCTCCCTCTCTCCGTCTCCTCTCTCTGAAGTTCTCTGCAATTCCGTCTCCTCTCTGCAATTCAGGTATGGACAGTTAATCTTCATTTCCCACAGTTCTTTTGTTTGTTGCACTCACAATTACTACTGCTGTTGCCATGGTGTACGGAATATAGGGGCGTTTTACCATAAACCGGGGGTGCTCACAATAGTGGGGTGTCAAACAGTACACTGGGGGGTGTCCATAATATCGGGGTGTCAAAAAGAAAACTGGGGGTGTTCTAAATATAGTGGTGTTCAACAAACAACTTGGGGTGTTAGTAACATCGGGGTGCTTTGTTAGACATTGGGGGTGTCAGATGGCATAATGAATATATGGGTGTTTTGACATAAACTGGGGGTGCAAAATATATTTGGGTGTCAAACAGTAAACTTTGGGTGTTAGAAATAGCGGGGTGTTTCAGTAAAATGGGGGTGTTCTGAATATCGGGGTGCTTTACATTAAACTCGGGGTGTTCTTAATATTGGGGTGCTTTGTAACATGGGGGTGTTAGAAATATATTGGTGTTTGGCTAAATCTTTTACGTTCAGATATCATCACCCGAATTTGTGGTTCTTTTACGTTCAGATATCTCCCTTGTATAACAATTGTGGTGGGGGAAATCTGGGGTTGTAAGGAATATGGGGTGTTTCCTTAAAAACTGGGGTGTGCTGAATATTGGGTGTTTCTGATTGAACACCCATATTCATTACACCCCGAGTATTTAGGTAAACACCCCCCATTTTATACTACGAGACTGCTAGTATAAATAGTAGCGAACTACTCGTAAGTAAGGGGTTTTGGTCTGGTTATTAACATGGTTCAAATAATTATGACAGGGACATCGACATGGATTTGTCTAAAGAACTCAAGCATAATAAATCTAATGTACAAGATGCACAGCCGCATGATCTACAAGATGCACAGCCTCATGTGGAAAAGTTAGCTACTTTAGTAGGACAGCTAATAAGCATCAAAAAAATATTTCAGACACATGATTCTACCATACAATCAGAAGCTGATGTACTTGATGCTCAACATGAGGAGGCTGTTTCTCTTAAAAGAGAACTCTTTAAAGATTCCCAGATTTACAAACTATTGGGAGTGAAGGAGGGGAGTGGCTGCTCCGCTGCCCTCATTCAATTATTTTGTGATTTTTTTGATCAAGAAAGAGGTATCTTCAAGATCAAAGAGGGAATAGAAATCAGTTTTTGTGCACACCGGGTTGCAGATTCACTATCAATCAACCATACCGGTAAGCCAATCAGGGAATTTGAGATGCAGGGGAAGGATAAAATGATGCGGCTTCCACCTTTTGTGGATAGTTTAAAACAGTTGTATGTTTCCAAGAATGAGAAAAAGGAGAAAAAAGATAGAAACGACAAGGAGAAGCACAAAAACAGGATTAAGAGGGAATTGAGTTGTCACTCCTTGATAGAGATTTTGAGGCGCATGCCTGTGGAAACGGATGAACAGAAAGACCAATACAAGCAGCTTGTTCGCTTGTTTGTGGTTGACCAGATTTTCCTTCCATCTAGCGAAAATGCATACATCAGGAGTGGGAACTACAAGTATTGTGTTGACGCGTCCACATTTGAATCAATTAATTGGGCTCAAGCAATACTTGACAGAATTTATGAGGCTGTTAAGAAGAACACTCGGACATTTAGTGCTTGCAGTACTGTTTTTCAGGTATTCTTTTTTGTGCGTGCTCTTATGTTTTTCTAGAGTATTACCATGCTATGATTGCACAAATATACAACTTTCAATGTTTTTTCATTTATCAAGTTTGATTGTGTTCCTGACTGTGTTAGGCACTCATTTATGATAAAATTCCGAAGTTGGTTCTCGAGGACATGAAACTTAAGTCAGCTCTAGTACCGGCATATAAATACCCGGTGATTAGGAGGAAGAAAGAAATATGGAAATTGAAGCTTGATGAACTGAACTCCGAAGACGTAAGTATCAGCTTTCCTCTCTCTCTCTCTCTCTCTTGTGATAAGTAAGGCTTTCCTAATATGTCTAAGGTTTTTTTATATGTTTTTTAGATCAATAAATGTGGTCTTTGTTCTCAACTTGACCATGGACTTGACCATGGCCACCACACGCCACTTTTTCAGAAAGCTTGTGAGGGTGAGTTTAGGCAAATTAAAGCCCCATGTGTGTGTAATATTCCTTCTTGACTAATTTTTTATATTTTAAGCTATGCAGGTGTCATGCTTGCGCATGTAATCGGGCAAGCAAGACAGGCACTAGAGGGATCCTTGGAGGGTGATTACCTCTCGGAAATCAATGATTTTGGTCTTGTTGAAGACTTGAAAACTCAATATTTGGTAAATTCATATTACATAAGTAGCAATCTATTGTCCTTTAGAAAATATTAATCTATTTTCTTTTTGTTCCTTGTAACATCAACAGGGAATAGATGATAGAGATGACTGGAGGTTAATTGAAGCTCTTTCAATGAAGGATGCCTGCAGATACACAGAGCCAGAAGCTCTGCTGATTAACCTAAGTTCCACTCCAAAAACTTTGAACATTGTAACTGTTCATCCTCAAATTGCGGAGCCATCTGTGGAGCAACCCGTGAATGTATTGGGGCCTGAACAACGTGGGGAGATGTCTGTTCATCAAAATCTGGATAAGCCTAAGGAGCCTGTGGAGAGTGTAATGGAGCTTGAGGAGACTGCAAAGCAACTCAAGAATACACTGGGGACTGAACAGCCTGAGGGGCCTGTGGACAAAAATGAAGTGGAGACTGAGGGGACTGCGGGGAAACTCAAGAATACAATGGGGCCTGAACAGCCTGAGGGGACTAAGGATGAACCCATGAATACAAAGGAGCCTCCGGAGACTGTCAAACATAAACATTCTGTGGTTGCACATTATCTCAGACGATCATCTCGGATTCAAAAGCAAGGAACCCTGCTTGATGAATCGAACAAACAGGATGACGCTGAAAGAGGCCGAATGAAGAGAGAGCAAAACGAAATCCTGATAGAGCAAAAAAGGAAACGGTCAAAGTCTGTTGATGATTCAAGCTATTTCAAAAAAACTCTCATCCTTGATATAAATGGCATTCTTGCTGATATCGTTCCAGAAAATGTGGTGACGTCCTCACGTACATCTAAGCAATACAAGATACTGAAAAATAAAGCAGGTAAAAATTATATGTAAACTTTTCTAATCAAGTCAAATCAACTTTTTGATGTGCTGATTTTAACTTAGCTACCCTTTTTTGTTAGTTTTTAAGAGGCCTCACGTTGATGATTTTCTGAAATTCTGCTTTGAGAGATTTAACGTAGGCGTATGGTCATCGAGATTAAAGTATGCGTCCACCCTTCCCTTGTAATTTGGATATTTTCATGTCTATGGAATATACACTTATGTATTTAACTTTTTAATTTGTTTACAACATTACTGTAGGCGTAATTTGGATCCAGTTATTGACTATGTTTTCGGAAATAATTACAAGTCAAAGTTGGCTTTTCAATGGGTAGGTTGTTTACATGTTTGTTTCCTCCATTTTTTTTCCAGGATATTTGTAATCTCAAGCTATTCAGATTTATCATCCCGAAAATATGTTGCAAATTGTTTTTGCAGGATCAGGAACATTGTACTAATACAGGTCTCAAAGTCGCGGGGAATAATCATAAACCTTTGTTCCTAAAGGAAATTAAAAAACTCTGGGAGGATCCTGAGCTTAGAAAGGTTATTGGGGATCTTAATGAAACTAACACACTATTGATAGATGACTCACCCTATAAAGCCCAAAAAAACCCTGTAAGTTCTATTATGTTCAGTTTATTATTCTTTCCCTGCATGTTGTGTTTTTAGTTACATCATCGTAGTTGTCGTAATCCGACTATCTTAAATTGATCATTAGCTAATTAATTCCTTATATTCGTTTGTGTTTTTAGTTACATCATCGTAGTTGTAATCCGACTATCTTTCTGTTTAACATCAACAACTTTGAGAGAATTGTTCGAAAACCAATAAAGATCTGAATTTGAAGGAAACGCCTGCAACAGAAATTAAATATGTTGTGGTCCAAAACTGTGGTAGATTAAAAATTATTTCCAAGACTTTTTAATATACGTTTTAATTTGGTCATTGGTCGTTTATTAATATGTTTTATATGTTCTTTACATATGTAGCTAATAGATTATAAGGTAATTTTACATGTGTATTCATAGATGATGGGTTTAAAAGTTTGAAGAAGACAATCGACAAAGATATGGTGGTATTAGAAGTGCCATTTTGTGAAAAGAAAAGTAACTTTTGTAATTCTTTTATGTTATCATTATTTCTTCAATATTTTTATGTCCCGTACACATTAGCAGTTTTAAGTTGATGCAGCTTTATCTGATTATGATATACTTCATTACATTGACTTGTTCGAGCACCTCGACGAGTTCACTCAGCGAATACGTCCTGTGTCAACTTAGTTACAGGACAACGAATGCTATAGAATCGATAAAGGGAATGCGAGTTTGCGCGTGTTCAAGCTGAAGAGAAGATGATCCACACTATTATGATGCTATTGTTGAAGCTGTATGCATATCTTTCTCTCCAATTTATATAATTGTTTTACTTGTTTATTTATTTTTTTAATGAAATGCTGTAAGTTTTGAAATTTTTATTTTGAGTTTTTGCTATTATTTTTTGTTTTTGTATTTATACATGCACGATAAGTGTTTGAGATTATTGAATGAGCCAAAACTTACCAATATTACCCAAATATTTCCATCGAGGGTCTTCTTTGCACTTGTTTTCTTTTTCCACTCGGCAATGGCATGGTAGAGAAAGTTCAACAGCGCAGCTCTCCATGCATACGAGTCTACCTGACCAGGATCTTCAATATACTGAAGGTAAGTAGTGGTAACTATATGCCTCTTAGAATTGGGCACTATGAAACATCTAACAATCAATAAAAAAGACAGCATTTTTCCTTGCATATTATTCAAGGCTAACCTCTTTGGCTACTTTTTTCAGTTCTTTACTACTTTTTTGTTTCATTTTCTAACTGAAAAACCCGACGAAAACCATTAAGGTCCCAGTGTGTCATTACTAATAACTATCTCACCATCAATGGGCAAACCGTGTATAAACAGAACATCCTCCAAACAAATGGATAGTACTTGGCCATTGAGGCAAAACACATTGTCCGCTATGTTGTAATGTAAAACAAGAAAAATCCTTCTAAATTCCAGTTGAAACAAAAGCCGCCATTGTTTACTAATTGTGGAAGTGCTTTCTTATTTTTATCGATAGGAGATGAGAATTCTAATTTCTTTCTTGGAGGGGTATATGAATTTCCAAAATCGAACAAGAGGAGCTACATAATGCGTTGCTCCAGGAGTACATGTCCTTTGCACATTGGAAGAAGATGAAGAACCACCTATTTCTAAGGGTGTGCGCATCTCTGAATCGGAATATTTTGTGGACCATTCTATCAACCCTAATAGGAAGCTCAACTTCTGATTCCTCCATTTTTCTGAGCTGCGCGATCGAGAGAGAGAGAGTGAGAGAGAGAGGCAGAGTAAAAGAGCAGGAGCTTTGAGAGAGGGAGGGCATGAGCTTTGAGAGAGAGAGGCAGAGAAAGAGGCCAGGAGCTTAGAGAGAGAGAGAAAGAGGCCAGTAGCTTAGAGTGATAAAGTGAGAGACAGATTAAGAGGGCAGGAGCAGAGAGAGAGTTGCACACAGTAGTTCACTTCCCGTAAAAGTTCACTGCTTACGTGTAACCCCGAATGGGTTTAATAAACCCGTTTAAGTTTACTAAACCCGCTTGGGTTTAATAAACCCATTCGGGTTAAATGTTTACTCGAATTTTCTTTAGTTATCTACTCCCTCTGTCCCATTCATTTCTATATACTTTCCTTTTTTGGATGTCCCTCTCAATTCTATACATTCCCAAAATAGTAACTTTTAATAATATAAAACACTATTATACTCACTACTTTCTTCCACTATTTCCTCCAAAGTAACCTGCAAATGAATGGCCAAACAATGTAGATGTCAGAATCCAACCTCAAATAACTTTACTACGTTTGATGAATCTGTCCCATTCATTTCTATATACTTTTCTTTTTTGGATGTCCCTCTCAATTCTACCTTTACGGAATGCTGTTAACTCCTCTTTATCGAAATGTGTTTAATTAGTCGATATAAACTGGAGAACAGATACAGCACAAGAATGCCAAGAACTTGGTGTTTTTCATTTACTGAGATAACTTACATATTAAAACAATGTAAAAGCAGATAACCAACTACATGCTAGAAAATATTCAGCCAAACACCAACTTACATATAAAACTATTTATATGATAGAAACATATAAATAGTTTGAGATTATCCAACACTCTTTACTCTCTTTAAAATCAACTTTTATCTTTAATCTCTTAACAATAAAATCAACGAGAATTACAAGACTACAAATAGAACTGCAATAGGAGATTAAGGCTACTAATCGAAGACTATTTCGAGAGTTTAATGGATGAGTTTGCATCTAGAAATGCATGTAGAGCTATTTTTAAGAAATATTACTAACTGAACATATGAATTAACATGCAGGAAAATCCAGTTCTGAATTCATACCGTATTTACCCTTTTTCCTCTCCTCCGCTTGCTCCGCTTGGAATAATTATCTCCGACTCCCTCTACCCTTTCTCCTCTCCTCCGCTTGCTCTGCTTTCCCCTCCACCTTCTTTTAATTTGAATTGAATTCCCTTCGGTTGTGGAGAATTGGTCTTCACCTCTTTTCCTCTTAATGGCCATTGAATAAAAGGAGATTTGATGCCTAACCACTTATTTGATGATGCCAACCACGATATCCGAGTGGAGTAACACTCATAATTATGGATGCCAACCTCCTCTACCCTCCCCCTCGAAACAATATGCATAGCTTTTCCCAGATTAAGATTATTTTCCCAGATTATGGTCTCCATGTTATTCAAAAGCAGAGTATATTGTTGGATCGGTGAAATTAGATTAGGGTCATGAAACTGAATGATACATTGAGCCCAAATGCCCAATATCAATCAAAGTGAATCCAGTGTACCTAAGCCCACTGGAAAATCAGTTCATGAAAGTATAAAAACTAGAAAAATAGTTCATGAAATATAAAATTTAATCAAAAATATTTAAATTAAATCAATTACATATTTATCATATCGCACATATTTTTATACATTTTTTTTCGTGTTAATTAATTTTATGCAAATAAAATTTGATCTTTACATACATTTTGCTTCAAGTATGAAATCAACATTTTTAAAGTTGATTATTTTGACAATATTGTTTTTATAATATTAACTATAAAAATTTATTTATAATTTATTACTAAAAAAATAAAATTAAAAACTATATAATACATATAATACATAAAATTAAAAAGATTTTTCTTGTTTTAAATTACATTTCATGGAATTTTCTGAATATTAAATAATTTTAATTATCAAGATTGCTAACAATAAACAATAAACAACAAAACCATCTTATTCATACCTACAAATAAATAATAATGTTAACTTCACAAAATTAGATATCACTAGACCAACTAAAGAGTTCTAACAATAAACAACAAATAACACCCGTGTCTGATCACTAACGAAACCATAACAGTGTTGATGAAACTTCCAATTTTAGTCCAGTCCCACTACTTAACAAAATCATTTAGACATCGAGCTTCTACGTCCATTACTAACTTACAACATCAGACTCACAGATAAAATCGATCAAACAAACCATAAATCCATAATTATTAACAAACAACAAACACTACAAAACTTATAAAATGACTTCAATCACCCGAGAACCAAACATTCCAGTAATCCTCTACAACACAAGTAACCAACTCGCTCTATCCCTCGCTCTGCAATTCTCTCTATCCCTCGCCGGTAATATATTTGTTAATTGTTGTGATTGTGAATTGTGTATGTCAATTATATATTTGTTAATTGTTGTGATTGTGAATTGTCTAGATGGACAAGTCCCAATTGAGACAATACCTTCAATCTACCATGTCTGGTGTTGCTGGTGTTCAATCTACAATTGTGTATGAAGATCCTCTACTACAAAATGTTACATCAAACATTCAACAATTTGCACGAACCCAATTTGCTAAGGAAAAATGGGTATGTTTTTAAATTTTGCAAGTCAATTGAATTGTTGTTATTGATTTTGGATTCTTATTGTTTGGGGTGATTGTAGGAGTATAAGAAGCGATTTCATCTCGGTTCTTTGGCTAAAATCATTTCAGAATTAAATTAGAGCAATGTTGATTACGAGAAGTTGTTGACATCAAGGGTTCAATTCTTTCCCCTTGTGAAATTTTAGGCTTAATTAGACATTGGCCCTTAAATTAAACATGCGTGTACACATAAACCCTTAAATTAAAAACCCGGATAGACTTACCTGTAAAGTTTGAGGATCCGAACATTACAACCTTTCTGGTGGAATAAGAACTGCATTAACTTGTTGGAGAGTGAGAGAGTCCTGCACGCGTTCTACAGTTCCATGTACATATGTGTATGCAATATTGGCGGCAATTAGCGTTAATCACTTCCCTCCTCTTTTTTCTTCTTCCCTCTCTATTCTTTTTGTGTTTTTTTTAGACTGAATAAAGCTATATTAATATTTATTAGCTTCCCATAATCCACATCAAAAAAAGCCGATAGTGTACCTGCGCAATGCATATTTACAGCAGGAACTTATCTTAGTATTTGTACAACACAACTATTTCCAAAATCATCATGTCTCTTAAGAGCAACAACACTCTGTCTCTAAAAACTGCAATCAGAAGTGTGCAATATAGCACATTATCTTGATAATAAAACTGCATTTTCCCCCTGTTCTTGCGTGAAATACAGAGTCTTTGTTGGCTTTGTAATGAAGTTACAAAGAATCTCTATTTAATGAAACAGAGAGATTGGACACCCATAACCAAAATACCACTTAAATATATAAAATGTTATGTTCATATGAGCAAGCACCATGAACATAGTTAGCATTAAAGTACACCAAAAGATAGCAGTTTAAATGTAACAAGCACCGTGAATAACCAAAATGATCAAACTGCTCAAAATAAACCAGTACATGAGCATAATGATCAAAATAATTCCTAGTGCTTCTTTTACTTTTCCTTTTCCATTGTCAAATTTTTGTTAATCCCTTCTCCAATTTTCGCCTTCGCTACTGCAAGTGCTTCTTTCAATTGGCTACTAGTTATCACATTGGCACCATTTTTTCGAGAAAATGGTGCAGATTTAACCACTACCCCACCAACTGTTGTCTTGTACCCTGATTTTCTCACTGGCAGAGTTTTGGCAAGCTTCATAGGTCCAATATAAGTGTTATGGAGTTCAGCTGTGTTAACATTGAAATTCCAGGGAGCTCTTTCCACATTCCTTTCCTGTATACTTGTAACATGAGGCTCCATCACATGTCCTGTCTTTGGTGAAGCTTCAGCAATTACCTCCATTTCAGATGTCCTTGAATTTGCGCTAGACTCCCCTATTTCAGCAGACTTTTGACAAGTTCTTTTATTATGTCCTAGTTTTCGACAAGAGCCACACCTGGCCATTGCAAGTGAATTATTATTAGTACGACAATATAATATGCTTAATAATATTCAACATGAAATTTACCTCACAGTGAGTTGGTTCTTTCTTTTTAGAATGTTGGCACCATCCTTATATTTTATAACTGCTTCTTCACCTTGCGATAACTTTCTCTTTTTCTGAGGCCTCCCCGTTTGTTTGAGAATTTTTGGGGGTCTGATAATGTGTGTTGGGATATACTGCGATTTTTCCCATAATTCATGATTATTCATAGGATATATGATCCCTGAATACGCTTTCTTGTAATTTTTCATTGAATAGCAGTGAGCCACATAATCCTCCACATTATATCCATGTTTATTTCATAAGAGGAGGGTTATGAAATATCTGAGTTACAGTGTTTTTTGGAGATTGTGTCATGATTTATAATATGAGTTGCATAAGTGTCGATTGTAAGCCACGTTTCTGTATTGTAAGCCACGTTTCTGTGGTGTTCAACTGCTCATATATTAGAGGCAAGTCTATCCATTTTTTTAATCTAAGAGTTTATGTGTACAGACCCGGATACTTTAAGGGCAAATGTACAATTAAGCCGAAATTTTATTTGTCAATTATTTCCCTTTATGAAACTTTATTTGTCTTTTAGTCCTTAAATGTTTAACTAGTCATATTTCTTTTATCAGGAGGATAAAAAATATCGACGTGATGATTGGAATGTAGCTGAACACCGATTTTCAGGAGAGGTTGAACTAGGCACAGACGTAAGCATTTAAACTCAATGATTCAATGTTTCTTAGAACTACTTTTTTAACTAGTTTTTTTGAACTCAATCACTCAAGGTAGAATCATTGGCTTTCCTTATTTGTGCACAGGTTGCTGAATCTTTTTGTGAAATCCTCAAACGTGAGTTGAATACTGAGCATAAGTGTTACATTATTTCTCCACTTGTAAGTCAAAACGATTCTACACACCATCAGCTTGTTTTTACCCTTTGTTATAGTTGTTTTGATGTTGATTTTAGTTGGTTATCTTGTAGTGTTGGGGTGTTAATGTGCGCAGTGCAGGCCTCGATTTTCACTTTAAGCACTCCATTCACTGTGCAGGCAATGAAAAGGTAAATCTTATTGGTTTTATCTGACTGTAAAGAGAACTTATAGCATAGTTTAGTTGATGCAAACTCACATTATGCAGACTCACATTGGGGTAATCGATGAGAATCACTTCTTCTCGATTCACGTTATATTTGAGGAGCACAAAATCTACATCATGGATTCTTTGTATCCTCTCCATTCCACACACCGATTGCATGTTTATCTGTTGGTACATGAATTTGTTCTCTTACTTTTGTCTATTAGTTTCCTGTTTTTTTTACCAGAAAAAGGCTTTTTTTGTTAACTGTCGCAGTTCCAACATTTTGTTCTCTTAGTTTTGTTATTTGTTTCCTGTTTTGGTAATTGCTGCAGTTGCAACATTTGCAATATCGTCACGAGATTAATAAGTCCATTTGGGAAATTTGTTTCGTGACGAATAATCTGAAGCAAGAGAATGGTTCTGATTGTGGAGTTTTCATGCTTAAGAGTATGGAGTCTTGGTTGAAAGGAATTAGATTAACTTTCTCAAAGGCAAGGACATTTTAGTTATTTGCATGTATATAGTTTAATCTTCATTACTTAGATTTACTTTGATTGTTATTACCTCAGGAGCATGCGAACAATGCAAGGCACATCCTTATAAGGAACATTTTAGTTATTTGCATGTGTATAGTTTAATCTTCATTACTTAGATTTACTTTGATTGTTATTACCTCAGGAGCATGCGAACAATGCAAGGCACATCCTTATAAGGGAGACTCTGGATAAAAAGCTGTTGCCTGAGGAGAACTGAGGTGTTCCCCATCAACGAAGAAGAATTCAGCCATTGAAGACATTCAATTGGCTTTGTTTTCTCTTATCTTTTATTTATCTCTTCTTATGAACATGTGTTGGTTATCTTGGGATTGTTTTGATACTTTGATTATGAACTAACTTTTATGAGTTAGGATTTTTATGGAACCCTAGTATGGGATTGTTGGTGTTTAGACAAGAAGTATTATATGCAGTTTACGGTTTATTCATTCAAGTGATTTTCATGTTAATACTTGCTATTGTCTGATCAACTTTAGTAGGTTATTGAGTTGATTTTATTTTAAAGGATCTAGTTACTAATTTACTGTATGTGTGTTGTTTTTCTCCACTGTCTCGATTATGACCTGGTGGAATTGCAATGTGGCAATGTGAATAACTTGCATGTGCCTTACAAATATGGGGGTGTTCCATAAACTGTGGGTGTCAGTAGCATAAACTGTTGGTGTGGAAAATATTGGGGTGTGAGTACCATAAAACGGGGGTGTGGATAATATTGGGGTGTACTTAATATTGGGGTGCTGGGTCAAATAATGGGGGTGGTAATAATATTGGGGTGTGAGTAGTAGGGGTGTTATCGAGAAACCGGGGGTGTAATAAATATATGGGTGTTAAAAATGAAAGTTGTGGTGCTTACAATATAGGGGTGTTTAGCTACAAAGTTGGGGTGTTCTTTATATAGGGGTGTTTCGCGATAAACTGGGGGTGTAAAGTATATAGGGGTGTTATATAAAAAAGTGGGGGTGTTAACCAGGGGTGTACAGAATATTGGGGTGTTAAGAAAAAAGCTGGGGTGCTATAAATATTTGGGTGTTTGGCTATAAAGTTGGGGTGTACTTAATATAGGGGTGTTTATCGAGAAACCTTGGGTGTAATAAATATATATGGGTGTTAAAAACGAAAGTTGGGGTGCTTAAAATATAGGGGTGTTTAGCTAAAAAGTTGGGGTGTATTTTATATAGGGGTGTTTCGCGATAAACTGGGGGTGTAAAGTATATAGGGGTGTGTATCGAGAAATTGGGGGTGTAACCAATATATGGGTGTTGGAAAATAAAGTTGGGGTGTACTTTATATAGGGGTGTTTCACGATAAAATGGGGGTGTTAAGTATTAATTTTGTACACCCCCGGTTAACACCCCCAGTTTCTTTATAAAACACCCCTATATACATTACACCCCCAGGTTTTTGAAGCACACCCCTATATAAAGTACCCCCCAACTTTCTGGCTGAACACCCCAATATTTAAAGCACCCCAGCTTTTTTTAGCACCCCTATATCTGTACACCCCCAGTTTATCGCTAAACACCCCTATATTCCCTACACCCGCAGTTTATCCAATAACACCCCTATATACAGTACACCCGCAGTTTTTTGAAGAACACCCCTATATAACCGAATTGATTATCTTCATGCATAATATTTTAATTTATATTTAAAATATTATTGATGGTATAAAATATATTTTATAAATATTTATAGTCGTACAACATTTAATAAGTTTCATTTCTTTTCCGATGTTCCCGCCCCGTTCTATTTCGATTACTTAAAATCTTGAAATTTACTTGAGAAATATATGATTTTTATGTTAGTAGTCCTAAAAATATTAACAAAATTAAATATGTACACACATATATACATATAATTATTAAAAGAATAATGTTATCTAATTTATTTTGACAAAATAAAATAAAATAATTATATAAAAAAACTAAAATAAGAGACAAGTTGGGCTGGGAAAGGAGTCAAGATATGACAATTCAATAAAAGAATTTGGGCTTAAAATGATTTAATCTAGAAGAGATAAATGGAGAACTGGGCCAACTATGTTAAAGGCCCAGAATCGTTAAATTAAATCAAAGCAAGTCCCCCCCGATTTCCTCAAGAAAGGACCCGCTTAGGAGAACAGGTAATTACAGTGAGGAGAGAAGAACAGGTATTTACACAGTGAGGAGAAATTGAGAAAAAGATGGCTGAAGCTTCAAGCAAGAAAGATAGCAGGCAAGAAGTTCGTTACTCTGATTCTCTGTTAGCTCTGTTTGCATTCTCTGATTGCATTGCTGATTATTAGAACACGAAAAGTAAAATGAAAATTGAGAACTAGTAATTGTAATTGTAGTGGAACAATTGTATAGCTCTATTCATGTTATCGAAGTTGAAAAATATATCATGGATGATCACCTGATAGAAGATGATCAGATTATATTTAGAGAGTGATATTTAACAAAGTACATACCACTTTATTGATAGGATAGTACTCATAAAATCAGGTACCAGGAACGCTGCAAAGTAGTCTTCACATTCTCGTAAAATTGCAGTCACTCACTTGGATGATAGTCTTGATGTGAGGCCTGTCTCTGTTTCTGTAAAGTTCGAGAAGCCAGTCGACTTTAATCACAATATATCCATGTTACGTTATAGTATTTTCAACTTATAAAGTAATGCTTTCTGCGCTATCTGATTTCGGTTATTACCAGAATTATTACTGATCAAATGATCTTTTTGGGGGTTATGAGCTTTGTGTCTCAACTTATAAAGTAATGTTCTATACAGAGATATGAAGAAACATCAGGCAGTGCTGAAATCCAATTGCAGCCCTCAAGGACTAGTCAAAGTAATGGAAATGATACAAGAAAATGTAAAGTTGATGCAAGCAGTAGAGGAGATGGGATTTGGATGCCTTCAACATCTTCAGGCCGTTAAAATGGAATTTAAACTTATTAAACCACTTTTAGATAACTTTGATGTCAACTCATGCTCCGTATTTGGGGCTGATATCAAGGCCGGAGATATTGGTAGGGTTTTAGGAATCCCGGCAGAGGGGATTCCAATTCCTGTATCTATCTCGGATGAGGAAGAAGAAAGACTCAAGGCTAAATTTGGTGGGAAAAAACTCATGGATTTAATATCAGATTTAGAGAATTTTAAACAAGCTGATCTCGACTTTAAGGAAACCTTTTTGCTTATTGCATTAGGTAATTTCTTTTGCCCATCAACCAAAATCATTCCCAGTGGAAAGTTGTATAAAGCCCTCTCTGTTGTACAATCTGCCAAATAATACAATTGGGGAAAATATATCCTTGAATGTCTCCTCGATTCCATCAAGGATTACCAAATAAGGACGAAGGGCAGAGATAGACGGAATGCAGGGGTTGGAGGCTGCGTTTACTTTTTGAAGGTATGTATATTGTAACTTTCAAGGACCTGTATTCTATGCTGTGCTACTTCTTGATTAATATTTGGTTTCTTCTCAAATTTTCTTTCTCCAGCAAAAATATCCAGAATGCATTGATAAAGGTAAACCAATCATGTCAGCATGGACCAAAAAGAAGTTGAACCAAGCATGGAAACAGTGCAAGAAAAAGTTGACATCAGGGTTTGTGTCTGGACAACCATCAGAGTTCGTGTCTGGACAACAACGCTGCTCCACATGTAATTCTGTAATCTATGAAGAAAGATTGGCAAGGCTGGAGCATGCCGTTTTCTCTAAGAAGCAATGCCATGATGATGAAAACATCTTTGATATAGATGGACATGGAGAGGAAGACAAGGCAGATGAGATGGATGGACATGGAGAGGAAGACAAGTTAGATGAAAATTTACCCTTAATGGAAGTGCTTTCCACTTTAAAATCTAAGCGTAAGAGGACTAAGAAGTCACCACAGCCAAAACCATCTCCCTCCCTGAAAAGAAAAAATAAATTTGGTACAACATATGCTAGGCGTAAGAAGACCTCCACCATCTCCTCCTCAACAGGAGCTCCTCCAACAATTGTTTCAGATGTCATTTCCGAGAAGACCTCTCCTTGTCAGATCACGGGCCCGGATAGAGCCATTGTTACTAGAAGAAAACTTCTAGTACTTGACATAAATGGAGTTCTTGCTTGTGTTTTACACGGAATGCCACATAATGGATTTCAAAACTACATACCAATATATATTCCATCTGATTCTGAAACTCAAACGGAAGCTTGCATGAAATCAGGTGACTCATAAATGTTATGAATTTTTTTTTCAAATTTCTTTTGCATGAAATCAGGTGACTCATAAATTTTAATTGGATTACTTTTTGTTTTTCTTAGTTATCAAGAGGCCACAATGTGAAGAGTTTTTGAAGTTTTGCTTGGAGAGGTTTGATGTAGGCATATGGTCAGCAAAGATGGAGTATGTGCTTTTCTTTCTCATGTTGAAATAAATTTCTATTCAACTCGTTGCATGTGAAATATATACATGTCTATCTTCCTTGTCGATATTTTTGTTTTTAGTAATTTGTGTCTTAATGATTTTAAGCTTTTCTACGAGGCTTGAATTGAAATTTATTTGTGTAATGCAGGAAAACCGTGACACCGTCTATAAACGCCATTATAAGCTTTTCTACTATGATAGAATTGAAATTTATTTGGGTAGGTCAATTACAATTTTTTGCTCTAATTTCTTCTAGGATGCTTTTTACTGTGGCGTGTAACCAAGTTGCATGGTTATTTGTGATAATTGTTTATAGGATCAATCCAACTGTACTCGTTCAAAAGAAGGTGAATTGTGCAAGGAAACTAGAAAGCTCCGTGAAATAGGATATGATGATGTAGCCAACATACTCTTGGTTGACGATTCAAAGCATAAAGCCAAATTAAATCTAGTAAGTTGTCTTCATGTTCACTTTTTTGTTCTTTCCCTACATGCGTAGCAAATTAGTTTCTTATAGTCTGATGTAATTTCATCCTACAGCCGAATACAGCAATATTTCCCACGTCATACAACTACAAAAACTTGAATGATGATTAACTGGGTAAGTTTGCTTCTTTTTAATTATTTATTTTTTGAAATTATAATGTTGCATGATGGTAATATGGTGTGTATGATCCTCAGGACCTAACGGCAATCTTCGATTATATCTTAAAGGATTGGCAGCAGCTACTACTACATCTGTTTCTGATTATGTCAGGGATCATCCATTTTGTCCGTCACAAAGAAAGTAATTTTGAGGATTAAACCTGTTCCTAAAACATATTTGAGTAATTAAGTGTAAAGATGGATATAAAATGGTGAACAACAGTTGTAAGATCGTGTTTTTCTTGTAGTGTTAGGAAGCAGCTAAACTGTTTTTATTTAGAAAGCACTTATTATGTACTGATTAGAAAATCTTATTATGTTCTTGATGATTTTTCCTCCTTGTATAAACACGAAGCTATGCACTCCGTTCCTTGTATAAAATTTTGTACGATTTTTGTCAAAAAATTTATAGTAAATATGCACCAAACCCGACCCGAAAGTAATTCGGGTTTAAAAATGGAATATTTATAAATATACTAACTTTTTACAAATTATTTACAAAAATACTGTCAAGTTGAAATTTTTTTAAAAATACATTTTTTTCAAATTATTTACAAAAATACGACTACTATAGAACGGGGTCGTTCTTAGCATTTCAAATAATAAATAAATGTAGACCACTGTCGTTCTACGTCTTTCGAATATTTTATTTTCCCCACTTGGCAAAAATGACATCAAAAATTAAATGCCGAAAAATCATGTTTTGGGGATATTCAGGTCGGGCTCAATTACAAAGGAGGCCATGTGCTTAAAGATGGCAATTGGGTCGGTCGAAACCGGTTTAGTAAAAACCAAACCCGAACCCGATTTTTTACCGAACCCGAACCCGAACCCATCGGGTTTCCACAGACTCTATTAAGAGATTATCACATGATTACACAAAGAGAGATTAATTTCTCAATGGCTTTTCGGATAACATTCATCACTAGAAACCAAACTAGCATCGCAAATTTGGGATTTACATAGAAAAACAAAGAAAAGATCAGCTTATATTTTTCTGCAATAACAGGTTACAAACAAAAGAGGAATGGTGCAAGAGAAAATCTAGGTTTGTTTGATAAATGTGCATAATCGACATGTTCCCTTTTTCTCTTGTGGCCAAGCACGATTTTTATAGTGCTCCGGAGATTCCTAACGTTCTGATTGACAGGTGTTAAATCTGCAGAACCTTCACTATATTTGATTTGTTTCCTTTTCATCACGGGACCATCCACAGTTTTATGTTTCTCCGGAGCTTCATATGCCTTCTCGTCTGATCCCGGGTAACTATCTTTCTCGCCTTAGCTCGGGTAACTTTCTTCTGTACATGCTCCAGAGGCTCAATTGGCATGGTCTTTTTCTCACCAATCACCCTACGACGTTTCTTGCCCAACGTGTTCCCTGGGACAGAAACAATAAAATGTTAGTGTTTGACATCTGTAAAATCTAAAAGAATAATGGACAATAGAATTTTCTTTAATAAAGAAATACAAGGTTCTAACCCGCTTTTAACTCATCTCTCTTCGACTCAATTTCAATCTCTGCTTCAATGATAGGCTTAATCCTCTCCCTCAATGCACATGCAGTGAGTGGGTCAAACCAATTCTTTCCAAACTGAAAAACAGAAGTAAAGCACATGTTATAAACTTGTGTTTATATGAGAGGAAGAGAGCGAGGGAGGGGGGGAGAGAAGAGGGGAGGAATTGATACCATTTTTAAATTGTCATTTGTAAATCGTGTGGGAGCTTTTTGGAGGAATAGTTCCATCATGTGAATCACAAACAAACCACAATCATGCTTGTTTGGTTGTTGAGGAACCTGATATATATAACATGTTTGTAGGCATGTATGAAATAAGCAAGATAACACAAAATCTAAGGCGCAAAACAAAGATATTTTACCTCAACAGGTTTTGTGACAATCTGTGGAAAATCTAAAGTTGATTTTTCTTCCCACTTCCGTCTCAAAATCCTACATTGATTAAATATTATAAATAGACTTGTTTTGTAAGACATTATAAAGCATATGTTAGTTGATGAAGGATCTCACTTTTCTTACCATGTAATTATTTCAAAAATTCGAGTACTTTGGTGATATTGTAATGAATCTAAATGAAGTATCAAAATTTCACCCGCGCCTTCTTCCTTGTCCATGAAACAGACTATAGCTAAGCTAAAGTGTCCACTGTAAAATAGAAAAACAAAAACAAGTATAACAGAAAAACAAACGAACCGACTATAATATTTTTCCGATTTTGGCATTGCACTTGATCTTAAGTTGCATAAGGATTTTAAAATTTTAGCTTTAGAATCTTACCTAAAGCACATGGGAAAGAGGATGTATGAGTATTCATCAAATTCTCCCTTCCATACCTTCAATTTTTTTTCCCAATCTGCGAAGAGGGCTTTCCAAATTCACCTTCATATTTTTTGTAGGTAAACGTGCTGAGCAGAAGACAAGCATTGGAAGGCATTGTGCGCTTCAAATAACTATCCAAAACGAAACCAAAAATTAGTAAAGATATAACAACAATCTCAAAATATCTGATTCAAGAAAAGAAAAAAATCATTTTGAACATAAACTCATGAATTTACTTCACGTAATAATATATCACAAGCTCGTCAAGGTTTTTCCGAGGTTTAAGACAATCCAATAAACTTAAGTCTCTCATCCTCTCATCTTCCTTCAACTTCAGCTCCCTACATTAACACAGGAAGAGGGTTACAAAACTAGTCATCAAAAACTAGAAAACTTTCTCTTTTTTTGAAGAGCAGAATACCTCTGTCTTTCCTCCTCATTTCCCCCATCCCCATTATTGTCAGAAGGTAGGGGTGAGCGCCTGGGATTTAAGGGGGCAGAGAGACCCCTGCATTAACACAGGAAGAGGGTTACAAAACTAGTCATCAAAAACTAGAAAACTTTCTCTTTTTTTGAAGAGCAGAATACCTCTGTCTTTCCTCCTCATTTCCCCCGTCCCCATTATTGTCAGAAGGTAGGGGTGAGCGTCTGGGATTTGAAGGGGCAGAGAGATCCCTGCATTAACATAGGAAGAGGGTTACAAAACTAGTCATCAAAAACTAGAAAACTTTCTCTTTTTTTGAAGAGCAGAATACCTTTGTCTTTCCTCCTCATTTCCCCCGTCCCCATTATTGTCAGAAGGTGGGGGTGAGCGTCTGGGAGTTGAAGGGGCAGAGAGAGGCCTTTTGAAAGTCCTCCTACAGTAGATTTTGGTAATCTTTCTATCAAAAAGTTTCTTGGGAATATGTTTGCCTTTCCACCAGTCATATTCCTTCTGGTAATGCTTTATTAAGTTCTGGTCGGAGCCACCGCTATTTTTCTTGAATTTTATTTCATGTGGCTTCCATTTGAGACTCTCAAGATCATAGTATTCAAGAAACGGAAATTGTTTATATGCAAGGTGTGGTTGATGGTGAACCACAAAATTATTGCATATAATCGGACCAATACGAGTGCTCCACCGTTCTTGTGGATGGATGGAATGTTCGTAAGGAGTCCAGTTAACATCCTGCACATGATAGCAAATCAAGTTGGAAAGATTTTACATAATCTGAAAAAAGGTAATTATGTTTACAAACTTACTTCATGTGCAAGGTTAAGAAAGATATTATCCAGCTGGTTCCTAAAGCCCACAAAATCTGCTCGATGATTGTGTGTCATCTTCCCCACCTGATCAATAATCGGGGGCAAGAAAGGAACAGTTAACTCGCTTACATTCAAAGTGATAGGCAGCTTCAAATAGTTGGAAAGCTCCTCCCGGAGCTTCGGGATCCGTAGTAGAAAAAAGCCCTGTCAAATATGAAGTTTTGTCAAATTCGTAGTCAACAGAGATAATAGTTCAACTGATACGTTTCCAAATTACAAAAGATATAAAATTCAAAACTTACCAAAATTATCCAACTATTTCCTTCGACGGTCTTCTTTTTACTTTCTGGACTTTTCCACTCAGCAATCCCATGATACAGAAAGGCCAGCAGTGCCGCGCCCCATGCGTATGTGTCCACCCGATTCACGTTTTCAATAAATCGGAGGTAAGTAGTGGAAACTCTCCCCCCGTTAGCCGAGGGCACAATGAAGCATCGTACAATCAACAAAAGGACAGCAATTTTCCTTACTTCATTATCCTTACCCTCTATGACTACTTTTTTCATCTCTGCAGTACTATGGAATTTCTGATTACGAAGCCCAAAAACCCGATGAAAACCATGTGCGTCCCTGTTTCCATGATCAATAACCGGTTCACCATCAATGGGCAAACCGGTGAGAAACAGGACATCCTCCAATGAAATACAAAGTACTTGGTCATTAATGCGAAACACATTTTCTTCTGGGTTATAGAATTCCAGAAAATAAGACACGAGGGAAGGCATTATATCTGCTGCTGGAAATTTCAGAAGATCTAGGAGACATCTAGAATCTTCTGAATTATCTAAATAGTTTCGGAAACTATCATCAAGCTCATTGTAAAGGTTTATAGAGAAGCTGTAATATCCGGGATATATCGTGTAATTATTTTTGCTAATAAATAATTATTATATGTGTTCAGTATCTATTCTGTAAATTATTTGTTAAGTGTTAAATGTGTTTAGATGTTTAAAAATAATATTAATTGAGTATTTTAATTTTTATATGTCCAAAATAAAATATAAATAATTGTCATATCTTCCTAATTATTTTATGATGATTTTTGATTTTATAGAAATTATATGGATTTTATAAAATCTTTTTCCGGGTATTTAAAAACTATTTTATACAAACGGGAACCAACCGACGTCATCCGTTGTTACGTTTTTTATAACCCGAAACTCTTCCGAGAACTCCTTCCTAACCTAATTGCAATATTCCGAGCATTTTCCAGGTTTCGACTTTTTCGATCCGGCGTACGGTTTGTTCTGCGCGGGTCTCGGTGCAACATTTTTGATACGTTATTTGTTTCAGTAAATCAATAAAACTCGTATTTTCAATAAACGGGATCTTTTTATTAAACTATCACAATTATCATCTCGTAATACGTGTAACCAGGCGCTGAGACCAAGACCGCAGTACAAATTATACTGATTTGGATAATTATCCCGAAAACCGATACCGTTTGGATCAGTTTTTATAAATAAACGTACCATTTCATATCCAGAATGATCCAACGGGATACTAATTTTCCGTAATTATAAATAGCCTTTAACGTATATTATTCCGTATCAAAAATCATTTACAGTCAGTAATTATATAAATTTCCAGAGAAAATTCATATATTCATAAACCTTTCTGAAAATCAAACCAACAATCGGAGGTGTTACCGGAGTCCGTTTGGAAAGCTCGAGTACTCAAAACGAAGGTCTTGAGGTGTACTATCAGATTCTGTGAACCATATACCTGCAGGAAATCAAGGTTTATTTTCTGGAAATTTGGTTATTTTTGAATTATTTTTATTAAAAATATGAATTTTTTGTTCGGATGATTGTTGAATGATTTGATGATTGCATGTTGTAGAGCTTGTTTTCCTGATGATTTTCATATGTCATATGTCTGATTTGGAGTTCAATAACATGTTCAAAATTGAGTTTAATCTTCGAATTTTAAAATTAGGGTTTATAACCCGTATGAATGTTTTCAATTGAAATTTGGGGCTTTTTGATTTAGGGGTTATTAGTTGTTGATTTATATTTGGTTGTGTTCCTTGTCAAATTTGCAATTGATTGGTATATAGCTCGTTAACGGAGGATGTCTGAATCGAAGGGAGTTGTGTTTTGAAGTTTTCGTAGGTTCGCCGGAAACCGGCGATGTTCTTGGCCATTTTCCGGCCAGGACAGGGATGATTGATGTGATTTGATTGCATGGTTGTGTTCCTTGTGAAGTGTAAATATGATCTGGAGGTGATGGTGTTGTGAGGATGTCGGAGACGAGTTCTCCGGCGAACCCCGACTGTTTTCCGGGAGGGCTGGCAAAATTACAGTTTAGTACCTTATCTTTTTGGGGACGATGAAGTTTGGTACCTGAAGTTTCTAGAATTTGCAAGAATAGGATTCCTGTTTTAAAAATATTCAAAAATCATATTTTCTATTTATGTTATTATAAAAATTCGTTTTTAATTTCTGAAAATTCCAAAATTATTATTTTAATTCCAAAATTTATTTTTAAATCAAAAATAAATCTGAATTAATTAGTTAATTAATTTCAGTTAATATTTAATTGATTAATTTTTCAATTAATTTCGAAAATTAATTGATTATTGATTTAATTAATTATTAATTGATTTTATTAATTATTTAATTAGATTTAATTATTTAAAAAATGATTTAAAAATTCTGAAAAATAGTTTCGAGCTTTAAAATATTATTTTAAATTGTTTTTCAAGGCTCGATAATTATTATAAAAATTGTTTTGAAGCCAGAATTGGCCAACCGAACCCTGTTTATTACTCCGAAATTGATCCAACGACCCGTTTTAATTCCGAAAAATATTTTAAAATCATTTTAAATATCCGAAAGCCTGTTTATGACCCGAGACTTCCTTTATAAATGATATACCATGATTATTTGACGTGTATGTGCTATATGTGACTTGTTGGTTAACTATCGGTCTTATATTCGATGTTTACTTGTTTATAGTATAACGTTCAATCCGTTAATCGGATTTGGGTGAAACGAAGGGTAGATAGAAGTATATGTCGAATAGAATCGTATAAGTTGAATATTGATAGATGCTTATGATATGTGAGCAGAAGAGGCAAGGCGTAGGAAAGGGAAACAGATACTCGAGGAGTAGACGGTTGTGATTGAAAGTTAGAGAAGTATAGCAAGCTAATACCAGGCAAGTGTTCAGAACTTTCTCAAGATATATTGTAGTGGATTGATAGTCCTGTTCTATATTGCAAGTGCTTTGAAGCACTGAACCCTAAACCCTGATTCCATTTATTGATCTTGAGCCGTTAAACCTTATTCGTTCTAAACTATTGATTGTTGTACAACCAGATACGAACCATAAACATACGATACTACTTCACAAATACATACAAACTAAATACCAAACACTGAATCGAATTACTTATATACTCAAACCATTGTACCTTATGATTTGAAAAACCAATTCCTGGTAACCCTGAAACATTGATTCCTTTGTTATCCAATTCTTTCATTACCTAACATCCAAGCTTTGAAAATGCCATATTGATCCTTATGAAGATTGAAACCATTTCATTATTGAACGTCCAATGTTGTTAATGATTCTGTTATTGCTTTACATTGTTTATTCTGCTATTATGTTAGAATTGGATTGTTTTTATAAATTGTGGACCAGATTCGTGGTCAGACCAGATTAATGGTCAAGTTAGGCCAATGTGTACCTTGGATCCAGTAGTTAGAGCAGTGTTGTGTGCTTTTCTCGGGGTTAGTGTGTGACTGATCAGCAGCCTAACCTTGATTTTTTTTTAAAATGAAAATATAATATCCAATTCTAAATCATAATTCATTGTTCACTTGGTATCATAACCCTTTTCACTGATGATCATTATTCTCAGTTTTGTCATTGTGACTTGCTGAGCTAGTTAGCTCATTTGTGCGATGTTGTTTATGTTCTTTTTCAGTTAAGAAGGAACCAGTTGGTAACGAGGATCCCCAGTTTAGCGCGAGAGCTAGGGGTTCAGGTGATCGAGTTAAGCGAGTAGGCATCTTTTGGAATAATTTAAGTTTGTAAAAGATTGTAATAATGTTTAATACTCAGTTCTGAGTTTGGATAGATGGGATTTGAATGGTTTGTAATATAAGTTTGTGTTTGGCTTGTGTGCATACTTTAACCTGTTGCGGTCCGTTGGTAGTTGGTAAGTAGGGTCACTGCATATTATTATTATCTTTATTATTGTTAAACAGGATATAAATAAGGTGTGTGTGTGTGGACCCCAAACTTCTAACCCTAGTTTGGAGGGCGCCACAGAATCTCAAAAGGTGTTTAAAATCCAAGGACAATTGTTGGTAGTCTGTTAATGAGGGTAAGTGGCAGCTAAAATACAATCCCCCAATATTTTGATAGGTAGACTAGATCGGAATCTAAGTGCCCTAGCAATAGACAAAAGCTACTTATGGTCGTCTCTCAACTCTACCATTCTGAACAGGTGTACTAACACAAGAGTCTTGGTGAACAATAACATGTTCAAGCGAGAAAGATTGAAACTCATGATTAAGAATTTTGTACCATGATCACTTCTAATTTGTTTAATGGTAGTGTGGAACTGATTAGAAACATATAAACAAAAAAAATTGATGAAACACAATGTTGCTTAGTAGGTAACAAGAAAGTCCATAAGCTTTAGAGTGATCATCAACAATTGTCAAAAAATATCTACAACCAGAACATGTTTCATTTGCATAGGGGCCCCATAAATCTATATGGATAAGATCTAAAATATGTGTAGCATGAGAAGTACTCAAAGGAAAAGACAGTTTTATATGTTTGGAAATAGGGACAAATGGGACACAATTTATTACAATCGGTCACAATCTGACTAGCAATCTCAAGAATTTATTAAGTACAGGAGAAGAAATACTTCCTCTGTCCCATTCAATTCTCTACATCACTTTTGGCACACTTTTCAATGTTCATTTAAATATAACTCCATTATATTTTTAAAAAAAATATGTATAAAAAGTTTTATGTTTAAACTTTTATTCAAAAAAAATTAAAAAAACATTACGAAACTATATTTTATAGAGGTCTCGAAATGCGTGCAAATAGTACACGTAGAAGAAATCAACGGGAATGGAGGTAGTATCCTAATATCAAATGCCAAAGAGCACTATTTTGATTCTTAGAATAAGCAACATTGCTAAAAAACTGAAGTAGAAACTGAAGACATCTCTGCAGAAGTGATAGAAGACAAATTCAGATGATACAAGCCAGAAAGTAAACTAACCAAGTGACAATGTACCTTCTGGTTCCAGACCTGAAAATAGAGTGATCAAGAAAGAAAGTCATTGTACCTCCTGGTATCAGAAGTCCATTTGAAATAGATAAAAGGTTGTAATGAGAAGAAGGAACATATAACACTTCATGAAGAGTCATATTTGATGAACAGAAAAGAACCAACATGGTTAAACCAATATATGAGAACCATTTGGTAAAAGTAACATGTACTGGATTTTATAAACATTTAACATCATGTAACAAAGAGAGTGAACCAAGCCATGCGATCAGAAGCTTCTGTGTCTATCAACCATGTAGAAAGTTGGTAGTAGTGTGCACACGATTAGTAAAATCCATATATGGCAACATGTTATTCAGGGCTAGGTAATGTTTATTTTTTCCAACAAATTGACTAACCATCTAACTCAAGTCAATAATCTGTTGTGTATCTGGAGTAAGTTGAAGTGGAGATTGTGCAACATGAGAATCTGAGTTCATAACTGATGCTGCTTGATTAGCCCTGGGTAAATTTCTGAATTGAGCATTATTTGGTTGCTGAGATTGTTGCTGCAATGGAAAATCAGGTTTATTTTTCTTCTTCCAATTAGGTGGATAACCTATGAGCTTATAAACAATTCTCCTTAGTGTGGCCATTAAATTATAATAACTATATTTCACATTTGGCTTCACACATCTTGTAGAGCTGTTTTAAATAACCATTCTTTTAGAAAATCTCTTGAAACCAGTATTAGCACCTGATGTCTCTGAACTAGCTGCAATATAATTCATGAAAGGACTAGCCACACTAGTTAAATGAAAACTTTATCTGGTTTTCTCATCTTGTTTAACAAAAGCATATGCTTGAGAAATAGTAGGCAATGGATTCATCATAAGGATTTGAGCTCTAATATTTGCATTGCTGTCATGAAGTCCTAACAGAATCTGCAACAACTTCCTTTTCTGGTCTCTCTCAATTTGCACTTTATGTGCTCCACAACAATTACAAGTATAGTTGGCTCCAAAACAGCATATTCATCCCACAATCCTTTCATTTTATGAGAATACACCCTCTACTGACTTAGTGCCTTACTCAACTATGAATATCCTTCATGACTTGATACATCCTATGCCCACTAGTACCAGAAATCTCTCTGCTAACTCCAACCACACTTCTCTAGCAGTAGTAACATAATTCAAACCATTACTAATTTCATCAACTACTGTATTCAAGTTCCAAGTTATGACAATGTCATTAACTCGCTCTCATTGCACTAATAGTGGAGAATCATCCTCTGGCTTCCCAAAGCTCCCATTAACAAAATATACTTGTTTCAAGCATTTAATGCTATCTGCATAGATCTACTCCAAGGACCAAAATTATCAGGATCTACTAACTTTTTAGCAATCAGGATCAATCCAGGATGAACATTATTATGTAGAAAAAGTGGATTACTATTGTTATCGTTAGGTCACACACACTGTAGAGGGGGTGAATACAGTGTAAAATACAATCAAATCGAACTTTTAATATTTCAAGTAACAGAAAACAAATTTTATTGAAACAATAAACTCTGTTACAGTATGGAACTGTTACCTCTCAGTGATGAACAAATATCACGAGATCTGCTAAGGTTACAATGAATAATCTTCTCGAATATATAACACTTATAGTGTAAACCCTATGTCTGTATTTATACTACACAGTTACAAGATAATCGCTAATTGATATGGAATATAATTCTGCTTCCTAAATATATCAATCGGATATCTTTTCTTCCAAGTATTCTATTCTTCATAGAATTCCTTCTTCATGCATATCTCTCTTATGTTATCTTGATCTTCTTTCCTTTAATCAGCTACTGTCCTTATCTGAACGTCCTTCAGCACTTAAGTTCTGATATCCATCTTCTGATGATTATCTCCTGATAATATAAGTACTGATATCCTTAAGTCCTGACTTCCAGTATAAGTACTGATTCCCAGTTAAGTACTGATTTGTCCTGTCAAGTAAGATCTAAAAAACTAAACATAAATCATATTAGCCATGACATTATCAAATATATCTAAACAATCTCCCCCAACTTGTAAATTAGCAAAATATACAAGTTTAACAGATATTTGATGATGTCAAAAATATTAAGTATAAATGCATGAGAATTAGACTAGATAACTACAACTTACAGTCCTTACAGCTTACCAATCTTTAATTCTGATAACAACTTCAGTCTGTACAAATATCAGAATTTAAGTAGTTGTAGATCTTTGACTTGGCTTCATCTTCGGATCTCTCTGATGTCAGGAGTTGTTCTGAGATAGTTCTTCAACAAAACATCTCTCAGCATATCTAAGTTCATCAATCATTTTCCTTTTAGCATCTTTAAGCTCTGCATTATCTTCACCAATTTGAAAGATTACAGCCCTGAGATCATTAATCTTTGCTTTTCTTATATCCTTGATCCAGTCTGATCAGATAAGCTTTATCAGACTCAAGATTGAATTCCACAGCCCTGTACCTAGAAAGGTAGTTATAATTTGAGCAGAATTGGGCTTCATTTTAACTATATCACCCTTGTGATCTCTGTACTTTGGAACATATGTGCTGTCAGACTTAACAGAATAAAGCCTTTTTCTGTCTCTGAATCTGATCCTTCAAATAGTTTGGCAGCAGTTCCTGTCAATCTGTCATCCACTTGAAGTAAGAATAGTACATTGCTCCAATTCTTCAAAATACTTCAATGGAATGGCATTTTGCCTTATATGATAAACCCTACCATCTGTCATGAAGTACAAACGAGATGTATTCTTTCAGGTAGGTATGGTAAACCATTTGTACAGAATCTAGTTGATTCAATCTCTCAGGAGTTGCTCCAATACCTGGTTCACTCAAGGAAGTTGGATCATTGGTAGTGTTCTGTATTCTTCTTTCATTAGCACTTCCCAATCCAGTTTTATCTCTTGCTTCCTTTCCAATAACTACTCTAGCTTCAAAACACCACTTGCAGCAGTCTTCAAAGGTTGAGTCTATTTTTCTTTAGTGAATCCGGGTAGGAGTGTCTTTGGTCTATCTTCTGATATCAAGTTGACTTGAGCTATGTCAGAGGTTACTTGCTTCTTTTGAATATCAGAAACTTACAGTTTCTTGACTCTGAACAACTTGAGCCATGTCAGAGGTTGTTTTAAGAACTTTTCTTGAAGTCAGAGCAAGATCATCCTTTTCATCAGTTATTTCTTCATTCTCAGGAGGCACATAAACCTTGATAGGTTCACCAACCTTTTCTTTACCCTTGGATCTTGGATCTATCTGCAATTGTGATTTAGCCAATGTTGCTTCAGTACGTGTCCCTTTCTTTGATCACAATGCCTTGGTTTTGGAAGTGGCTTTTTACCAGAAGCTTCAGATTTAGATGTGACTTTCTCTGATTTAAGTCTGGCTTCTTCTTCCATTAAACTCTCCAAGTCCATTCCTGGATTTTCCTGAAGAAATAACTATCTTGACATTTCTTCATCAAGATCTAAAAGTTCATCAGAACTTATCCTTTTACCAGTAGCAGAACTTATTCTTTTCCCAGTATCAGAACTTGTCCTGTGACTTGTGATTTCAGCTTTTCTTGATGTGAAACCTCTACCTTGACTATGACCTATACCCATTCCAGAGCTTCCTTGATCATCCTTTCATTATCCTTCCCTTTCAGTGTCTTGTCAGTCTTGCATTTGGACTTAATTACTGTCTCCCCCTTTTTGGCATCAGCAGGAAGTAGAAGAGAGACAAGCAATTCCACTTGAGGCTGGATTTCAGTAAGTTGAGATTGCTGAGAAGCTTGATTTGTCAGAATATCATTAATCTGAGCTTGTTTGTTTCTCTTGAGTCTTCTCAATATAAGCCATCCTGTCAAGGTAGGTTGGAAGAACTTTTTTCTTATCAATCTTTTGAACTTGTTCCTGTTTGATGAATTCTTCCTGAATCTTGTGTAGCTCAGCATGAGTAGTTGAATGAAGAACTTGTAGATGTTTAGTACTCAATGCAGTGACTCTAAGCTGGGTTTTGAAATCATCAAAATTAAACAGTTCATCAGCTTTAGTCCAAGTGCTCAGCAAGATGCTTTCATTTGGAACACAGGAAACCTGAGTTCCATTCCTTAGTCCACTCCTGTCCTGCAGGAGTTTCACTCCAAGGCATGGTGCTTCTCTGGTAACAAACTTCTTACAAGTTCAGACTTAAGAATAGTTTGTTGAGGAGCATGTCCTGAAGGACCTGCTGCATCAGCATCTGCATTTTGGAGATAGCAGTTTAAATGTAACAAGCACCGTGAATAACCAAAATGATCAAACTGCTCAAATAAACCAGTACATGAGCATAATGATCAAAATAATTCCTAGTGCTTCTTTTACTTTTCCTTTTCCATTGTCAAATTTTTGTTAATCCCTTCTCCAATTTTCGCCTTCGCTACTGCAAGTGCTTCTTTCAATTGGCTACTAGTTATCACATTGGCACCATTTTTTCAAGAAATGGTGCAGATTTAACCACTACCCCACCAACTGTTGTCTTGTACCCTGATTTTCTCACTGGCAGAGTTTTGGCAAGCTTCATAGGTCCAATATAAGGTGTATGGAGTTCAGCTGTGTTAACATTGAAATTCCAGGGAGCTCTTTCAACATTCCTTTCCTGTATACTTGTAACATGAGGCTCCATCACATGTACTGTCTTTGGTTGAAGCTTCAGCAATTACCTCCATTTCAGATGTCCTTGAATTTGCGCTAGACTCCCCTATTTCAGCAGACTTTTGACAAGTTCTTTTATTATGTCCTAGTTTTCGACAAGAGCCACACCTGGCCATTGCAAAGTGAATTATTATTAGTACGACAATATAATATGCTTAATAATATTCAACATGAAATTTACCTCACAGTGAGTTGTTCTTTCTTTTTAGAATGTTGGCACCATCCTTATATTTTATAACTGCTTCTTCACCTTGCGATAACTTTCCCTTTTTCTGAGGCCTCCCCGTTTGTTTGAGAATTTTTGGGGGTCTGATAATGTGTGTTGGGATATACTGCGATTTTCCCATAATTCATGATTATTCATAGGATATATGATCCCTGAATACGCTTTCTTGTAATTTTTCATTGAATAGCAGTGAGCCACATAATCCTCCACATTATATCCATGTTTTTTCATAAGAGGAGGGTTATGAAATATCTGAGTTACAGTGTTTTTTGGAGATTGTGTCATGATTTATAATATGAGTTGCATAAGTGTCGATTGTAAGCCACGTTTCTGTATTGTAAGCCACGTTTCTGTGGTGTTCAACTGCTCATATATTAGAGGCAAGTCTATCCATTTTTTTAATCTAAGAGTTTATGTGTACAGACCCGGATACTTTAAGGGCAAATGTACAATTAAGCCGAAATTTTATTTGTCAATTATTTCCCTTTATGAAACTTTATTTGTCTTTTAGTCCTTAAATGTTTAACTAGTCATATTTCTTTATCAGGAGGATAAAAATATCGACGTGATGATTGGAATGTAGCTGAACACCGATTTTCAGGAGAGGTTGAACTAGGCACAGACGTAAGCATTTAAACTCAATGATTCAATGTTTCTTAGAACTACTTTTTTAACTAGTTTTTTTGAACTCAATCACTCAAGGTAGAATCATTGGCTTTCCTTATTTGTGCACAGGTTGCTGAATCTTTTTGTGAAATCCTCAAACGTGAGTTGAATACTGAGCATAAGTGTTACATATTTCTCCACTTGTAAGTCAAAACGATTCTACACACCATCAGCTTGTTTTTACCCTTTGTTATATGTTTTGATGTTGATTTTAGTTGGTTATCTTGTAGTGTTGGGGTGTTAATGTGCGCAGTGCAGGCCTCGATTTTCACTTTAAGCACTTCATTCACTGTGCAGGCAATGAAAAGGTAAATCTTATTGGTTTTATCTGACTGTAAAGAGAACTTATAGCATAGTTTAGTTGATGCAAACTCACATTATGCAGACTCACATTGGGGTAATCGATGAGAATCACTTCTTCTCGATTCACGTTATATTTGAGGAGCACAAAATCTACATCATGGATTCTTTGTATCCTCTCCATTCCACACACCGATTGCATGTTTATCTGTTGGTACATGAATTTGTTCTCTTACTTTTGTCTATTAGTTTCCTGTTTTTTTACCAGAAAAGGCTTTTTTTGTTAACTGTCGCAGTTCCAACATTTTGTTCTCTTAGTTTTGTTATTTGTTCCTGTTTTGGTAATTGCTGCAGTTGCAACATTTGCAATATCGTCACGAGATTAATAAGTCCATTTGGGAAATTTGTTTCGTGACGAATAATCTGAAGCAAGAGAATGGTTCTGATTGTGGAGTTTTCATGCTTAAGAGTATGGAGTCTTGGTTGAAAGGAATTAGATTAACTTTCTCAAAGGCAAGGACATTTTAGTTATTTGCATGTATATAGTTTAATCTTCATTACTTAGATTTACTTTGATTGTTATTACCTCAGGAGCATGCGAACAATGCAAGGCACATCCTTATAAGGAACATTTTAGTTATTTGCATGTGTATAGTTTAATCTTCATTACTTAGATTTACTTTGATTGTTATTACCTCAGGAGCATGCGAACAATGCAAGGCACATCCTTATAAGGGAGACTCTGGATAAAAAGCTGTTGCCTGAGGAGAACTGAGGTGTTCCCCATCAACGAAGAAGAATTCAGCCATTGAAGACATTCAATTGGCTTTGTTTTCTCTTATCTTTTATTTATCTCTTCTTATGAACATGGTAGTTATCTTGGGATTGTTTTGATACTTTGATTATGAACTAACTTTTATGAGTTAGGATTTTATGGAACCTAGTATGGGATTGTTGGTGTTAGACAAGAAGTATTATATGCAGTTTACGGTTTATTCATTCAAGTGATTTTCATGTTAATACTTGCTATTGTTGATCAACTTTAGTAGGTTATTGAGTTGATTTTATTTAAAGGATCTAGTTACTAATTTACTGTATGTGTGTTGTTTTTCTCCACTGTCTCGATTATGACCTGGTGGAATTGCAATGTGGCAATGTGAATAACTTGCATGTGCCTTACAAATATGGGGGTGTTCCATAAACTGTGGGTGTCAGTAGCATAAACTGTTGGTGTGGAAATATTGGGGTGTAGTACCATAAAACGGGGGTGTGGATAATATTGGGGTGTACTTAATATTGGGGTGCTGGGTCAAATAATGGGGGTGGTAATAATATTGGGGTGTGAGTAGTAGGGGTGTTATCGAGAAACCGGGGGTGTAATAAATATATGGGTGTTAAAAATGAAAGTTGTGGTGCTTACAATATAGGGGGTTTAGCTACAAAGTTGGGGTGTTCTTTATATAGGGGTGTTTCGCGATAAACTGGGGGTGTAAAGTATATAGGGGGTTATATAAAAAGTGGGGGTGTTAACCAGGGGTGTACAGAATATTGGGGTGTTAAGAAAAAAGCTGGGGTGCTATAAATATTTGGGTGTTTGGCTATAAAGTTGGGGTGTACTTAATATAGGGGTGTTATCGAGAAACCTTGGGTGTAAAATATATATGGGTGTTAAAAACGAAAGTTGGGGTGCTTAAATATAGGGGTGTTTAGCTAAAAAGTTGGGGTGTATTTTATATAGGGGTGTTTCGCGATAAACTGGGGTGTAAAGTATATAGGGGTGTGTATCGAGAAATTGGGGGTGTAACCAATATATGGGTGTTGGAAAATAAAGTTGGGGTGTACTTTATATAGGGGTGTTTCACGATAAAATGGGGGTGTTAAGTATTAATTTTGTACACCCCCGGTTAACACCCCCAGTTTCTTTATAAAACACCCCTATATACATTACACCCCAGGTTTTTGAAGCACACCCCTATATAAAGTACCCCCCAACTTTCTGGCTGAACACCCCAATATTTAAAGCACCCCAGCTTTTTTTAGCACCCTATATCTGTACACCCCCAGTTTATCGCTAAACACCCCTATATTCCCTACACCCGCAGTTTATCCAATAACACCCCTATATACAGTACACCCGCAGTTTTTTGAAGAACACCCCTATATAACCGAATTGATTATCTTCATGCATAATATTTTAATTTATATTTAAAATATTATTGATGGTATAAAATATATTTTATAAATATTTATAGTCGTACAACATTTAATAAGTTTCATTTCTTTTCCGATGTTCCCGCCCGTTCTATTTCGATTACTTAAAATCTTGAAATTTACTTGAGAAATATATGATTTTTATGTTAGTAGTCCTAAAAATATTAACAAAATTAAATATGTACACACATATATACATATAATTATTAAAAGAATAATGTTATCTAATTTATTTTGACAAAATAAAATAATTATATAAAAAAACTAAAATAAGAGACAAGTTGGGCTGGGAAAGGAGTCGAGATATGACAATTCAATAAAAGAATTTGGGCTTAACATGATTTAATCTAGAAGAGATAAATGGAGAACTGGGCCAACTATGTTAAAGGCCCAGAATTGTTAAATTAAATCAAAGCAAGTCCCCCCCGATTTCCTCAAGAAAGGACCCGCTTAGGAGAACAGGTAATTACAGTGAGGAGAGAAGAACAGGTATTTACACAGTGAGGAGAAATTGAGAAAAAGATGGCTGAAGCTTCAAGCAAGAAAGATAGCAGGCAAGAAGTTCGTTACTCTGATTCTCTGTTAGCTCTGTTTGCATTCTCTGATTGCATTGCTGATTATTAGAACACGAAAAGTAAAATGAAAATTGAGAACTAGTAATTGTAATTGTAGTGGAACAATTGTATAGCTCTATTCATGTTATCGAAGTTGAAAAATATATCATGGATGATCACCTGATAGAAGATGATCAGATTATATTTAGAGAGTGATATTTAACAAAGTACATACCACTTTATTGATAGGATAGTACTCATAAAATCAGGTACCAGGAACGCTGCAAAGTAGTCTTCACATTCTCGTAAAATTGCAGTCACTCACTTGGATGATAGTCTTGATGTGAGGCCTGTCTCTGTTTCTGTAAAGTTCGAGAAGCCAGTCGACTTTAATCACAATATATCCATGTTACGTTATAGTATTTTCAACTTATAAAGTAATGCTTTCTGCGCTATCTGATTTCGGTTATTACCAGAATTATTACTGATCAAATGATCTTTTTGGGGGTTATGAGCTTTGTGTCTCAACTTATAAAGTAATGTTCTATACAGAGATATGAAGAAACATCAGGCAGTGCTGAAATCCAATTGCAGCCCTCAAGGACTAGTCAAAGTAATGGAAATGATACAAGAAAATGTAAAGTTGATGCAAGCAGTAGAGGAGATGGGATTTGGATGCCTTCAACATCTTCAGGCCGTTAAAATGGAATTTAAACTTATTAAACCACTTTTAGATAACTTTGATGTCAACTCATGCTCCGTATTTGGGGCTGATATCAAGGCCGGAGATATTGGTAGGGTTTTAGGAATCCCGGCAGAGGGGATTCCAATTCCTGTATCTATCTCGGATGAGGAAGAAGAAAGACTCAAGGCTAAATTTGGTGGGAAAAAACTCATGGATTTAATATCAGATTTAGAGAATTTTAAACAAGCTGATCTCGACTTTAAGGAAACCTTTTTGCTTATTGCATTAGGTAATTTCTTTTGCCCATCAACCAAAATCATTCCCAGTGGAAAGTTGTATAAAGCCCTCACTGTTGTACAATCTGCCAAATAATACAATTGGGGAAAATATATCCTGAATGTCTCCTCGATTCCATCAAGGATTACCAAATAAGGACGAAGGGCAGAGATAGACGGAATGCAGGGGTTGGAGGCTGCGTTTACTTTTTGAAGGTAGTATATTGTAACTTTCAAGGACCTGTATTCTATGCTGTGCTACTTCTTGATTAATATTTGGTTTCTTCTCAAATTTTCTTTCTCCAGCAAAAATATCCAGAATGTATTGATAAAGGTAAACCAATCATGTCAGCATGGACCAAAA
>NW_027418243.1:0-120394 GCF_009905375.1 Apium graveolens | reverse complement strand
TAGAGCATCAATTGAAGAAAGCTAGAATTGGCACAAGAAACTCTCTCATTTAAATTTAACAATATAAAATGAACTAGTCAAGAAAGATCTTGTGAGAGGTTTGCCAAATCAGTATTTGCTCCTGATGGCCTTTTGTGATTCCTATCAAAAGGCAAAACAAAGAAAATCTTCATTCAAGAGCAAGACCTACATGTTGATCTATTTGGTCCAGTAAATGTCATGTCTATTGCAAAGAAGAAATATGCTATGGTCATAGTGGAGGAGTTCACCAGATACACATGGGTGTATTTCTTGCACACAAAAATTGAAACTGCATCTATTTTGATTGATCATGTCAAGCAACTGGATAAAATGGTCAAAGATTCTGTGAAGATCATAAGAAGTGATATGGCACTGAGTCCATGGAAGACTTCTGCAAAGACAATGGAATAAAGCAGGAATTTTCTGCTCCTGGAACTCCACAACAGAATGGAGTTGTGAAAGAAAGAATAAACTCTTATTGAAGCTACATGAACTATGCTTGATGAAAGCAAAGTGCCAACCTACTTTTGGGCTGAAGCTGTGCAGACTTGCTTGTTTTACTCAGAATGCAACACTCATTAACAAGCATGGAAAAAACACTGTGGCAACCCCAAAACCCGGGGTTAGGAGTCTCGGAAGCCACGCTATCTAAACTTACACAACTCACACTACGATATATAAATACTCACGCTTCACGACCCCACACTTAACATACACACACTACATGTTATTGTCTTGGAAACGAACCATCATTACTAGAGAAATTTTATTACAACCCAAATGTAATTTAGTCTTACTGGGGGTGACCTTTAAGTAAGGTTAATCTGCCGGCCAAATATACGTTTCTTATTTCTTATTTTACATAAACCATACTTATAAATAAGCCGAACTATAAATAACTGAAAACTAATCCCAGCTTATTCCGACTACCTGAGGTACTGCACCAAACAATTTACGGAACAGCTGGCCATTTCCTACTCGTTTCCTGGCTGTGGTTCTCATGGCAGGCATCTAGATTCACTGTTGTGTTGTGTCAATTTAAGAAAACAAGTGTGAGCTAAGATGCTCAGCATAATAATGTACAGTATGAAAATGACTGTATAATAACATCATATATTTTATATATGTTTTATTTAAAAGTAGATTTCTTGGTGTCCCACACCTTCTTAAGAAAACAATTCTTTTAAGGGGGTTTTATAACCTGCGAATACCTTAATAGTAATCCCAGCACCTAGGCTTGGGTTACGGTATTGCATATCAATTCCAATTGGAAGATTTTGGACATCTCACAGGAGCCACCGCATACGATGATCAGTCGTCCTACAGAAAGTAACCTTCTTTATTAGTAAAAGGACGAATATCGTCATCTCTCGGGTATCACCCTGGCCGCATTCGGGCTACGTGTCCCATTTTCGGGTATACACATACTTCACAAGTTCCTGAGTACACAAAGTACCTTCGCCTGCGGTACCTTTGGTAGCCCATCCAGCACACGTAGTACCAGAGTCTACCCCTCCATTGTCCTTCAACAGAATTCTATCAATCTCGGGAACTTGAACCACATCGAAGTTCCCCAAGCGTTTTGCTTGTTGATAGAGATAGTTTATCTTTTTAAAATATAAGTGTATATATATGTATATACGTACTTCCGAGAATTTCGGAGGAAGTACTAGGGATGTGTGTTGACCGTTGTCAACAGATAATTAATAAGGGGAAAAGTTTCTTCTTGAAACTATATTCAATATCATAATAAGTCGGGATAATATTCACCGACGATCTGAAATTATTCGAATGATACTTCTAAATCAAAAGGTATATCAGGATCTATGATCTTTAAATCAATAACAATCCTTAATAAATAATCATTAATTAAATAGTAGTCTATAATAATTAAATGATAATTAATATTAATCATACCTCGAATGAGTTATTCTTTTAAAAGATTTATTTAAATAGTATTCCTCAACTAGTTTGTGTGTACATAATTAATAATCTATAATGATTAATCGGGTTTGAAATAAATAAACGTTGAAGTATACTTCTCCTATAATAAAGGAATACCTATATAATATTTAATATCCGAATCAATAAAATATAGTTGAGGGAATATGCTCATTGGGAAATTGTTTTAAAAGTTCGAGGTGTTTTAATGTTTCATAAGTGGACGATGAGTCCCTTTAAAACGTACCACTATGGACGTATAACCTTCCTATAATATCTCCGGAACGATTCTCGGGTTTTATCTTAATCCCCGACCGAGCCTCGATCTTATAAAATACATCACGCTTAAAGCAAAATAATCATTTCACGATATATACTTATCGTACAACATCGCTATATTATGCAAAAATTCAACAACTACGTATCATGGCAAACATGGTATTTATGCGATGATAGTAAAACAATCCTTTCACAACACAACAGTAAAATGGAGTTGGGTTTGTAAACTTTCCTGGGTATCTCGAGGTGGAGGATGCTCTAGGTTCCGCTCGGAAATCTATAACCATATACACATTTCATTTCGTTAGGTTCCGTCCTAATTCACGGTAACTCGCACTCATGCGATACTCATTATACACCCTCTCAACTCATACTACCCTTAACATTTCTTTTATGTCATAAACACTTTATGGTCACTTCATTTTCCTAAGTATCTTGAGTTCATTTTCATTATCGTTGTCGGCTCCGCTTAAGGATTCTTACGGTTTCTACTCGCGCGGTCTCAGCTCCGACATTTTTATAAAATTGAGAAATAATTATTTTCACTTGAAATTTTTATGACAGTTAGGAAACTCCAAATTTTACTCTCTGTAAAAATTTCATGATTTATGAATACTTTTAAGTCTATCCTTTATATTTTCAAAGTTCGTAATTCGTAGCAGTTTTTGTCGCGTAAAACACTTCTACTAAAACAATCATAACTTTTGATCTGTAAATCGGAATTAAGCGATTCAAGCGTCTAAATGATCCTTATAACATTGTATATCTTAAAAAAAGGTTATTTCTTAAGAATCTACAGTTTACAACTTCGAGACTTTCTGCGAAACTTAAAGTTACGGTTTGTTGGTTTTAACGAAGTTACGTTTACGATCGGGGTTTCGTTTACGCCTTAACTATCAACACAACCACCAACAATCATCATATCATCATCAACACACAAAATACTCTCAAGAACATCATGTTCTTGAGGCAACAATAACCAACCTTAAATCTACTCAACTTAATCATCAAGATTTCATCAACAACACTTAGTAAGCTAGGTTTACTAATACCCACTAAATGGATCTTAAACATGAACCTTAAATAAATTTAGGCCAAAGATTTTTACCTTTATTGAAAGCTTGAGATGTGTTCTTGAGGATGGTGGAGGCTTGGAAGTGCTTGGTATGATTTTTGGAACCTAAAACCACCATTAAAATCATGAAACCAAAGAGAGGTTACTATTCACACTATTCACTAGTGAGTTTCTTGAATTTATTCCACCCATCAAACCTTGATAAAAAGAGATGAAAGATGTTTCTTACCTTAGTTTAGTTTCTAGGAGGCTTGGGAAATAATTGTGTGATTTTACAAGAACTAGAGCTTGGAGTTTTGAATTGAAATTCCCCTTTTTTTCAAAATAGCCGAATGGAGCTAAATGGGGGGGGGGGGGTATTTATAGCACTTGGTTGCTTCTCTTGGATGATTTCTAGGTTGCTTCTTGGAAGGTGACTTGATATCTTTGCAAGTTGATCTTTATTCTTCCTAGGATAGCTTAGGTTCATTCCTTGTCTCCAAATCCATGGACAAATCTTTTTAGCTTGCTAGCTTACAAGCTAAACTACAAGGTTAGCTCCTTAGCACACTATTTGCTAGCTAGCTTGGTCATCCTAGGGTTAGTTCACTATTTGATGAAGTAACCATGGTTACTTCCTTATCATGGTTTAGGTAGTGCGTTACGTTTAATTAATCGTTTACGCGTTCGCTCGGTTACTTAAATGTTCTCCACAATACTTATTCGTAAATGGTTCACAATGTAATTCTTTTCGTTTCTAGTCCTTATATTTTTATTTATCCTAATTGAATATAAATCTGTAGGATTTTAATCTCGTAATTATATTGTGATTCCCGTAATCCTTGATAAGTCGTAATTACGGTCATTTTTCAAAGTTCGTTTTCTTCGAAAACTAATAGCGTTTACATACACTTATTTGGTACGTATAGTTGTAATATCGATTCCGAAACTCATTTTCTTATGCACTATATAGTGTGGGCTCAAAAGTTTTTCCCGTCTGTCAGGGTTACTATTCATTAAACGTTTTACAGGGTCTAAAAAATTTGAGTTATTACAGTCTTCCCCTCTAACAAGGATTCCGTCCCGGAATCAACTAGAAAATAAGTGGGGATATCTATTCCTCATGGCGTCTTCAAGTTCCCAAGTTGATTCCTCAACATTTTGATTTCTCCACAAGATCCTAACTAGCTTCACCGTTTTGTTCCTCAGCACTTGTTCTTTCTGGTCCATTATCCTAACTGGCAGCTCGATGTAGGTCATATCTGGTTGTAAATCTACCTGCTCGTACTCTATTACATGACGGGCATCGGTATGGTACTTTCTCAACATGGATACGTGAAACACGTTGTGTACTTGTTGCAAATTAGGAGGCAAGGCGAGCTCGTAAGTTAGAGGTCCTATCCTCCTCAAAATTTCAAAGGGTCCTATGAATCTGGGACTCAGCTTCCCTTTCTTTCCAAACCTCATCACTCCTTTCCACGGAGATACCTTCAACAACACTGAATCTCCCACTTCATATTCCCTATCCTTCCTGGTCTGATCGGCGTACTTCTTTTGTCTGTCCTGGGCTGCTACCAGTCTCTTCCTGATGAGTTTTACCATTTCTCTGGTCTGCTGGACTAACTCTGGTCCTAATAGCTTATGTTCTCCAACTTCATCCCAACATAGGGGAGAGCGACATCTTCTCCCGTAAAGAGCTTCATACGGGGGCATTCCTATGCTAGCGTGATAGCTATTGTTGTAAGAAAATTCTATCAGGGGTAAGTGATCATCTCAATTTCCTTTGAAGTCGATGGCACATACTCGCAGCATATCTTCTAGGGTCTGTATAGTCCTTTCTCTTTGTCCATCCGTCTGGGGGTGGTAAGCGGTACTCATGTTTAGTCTGGTGCCTACACATTCCTGGAAGCTTCTCCAAATTGGGAATTAAACCTCGGGTCTCTATCTGACACTATGGCTACAAGAACCCCGTGTCTTATTACAATTTACTTCAAGTAAATATCTACCAACTTGTCTACGGTGTACCTTTCGTTGATTGGTAGGAAGTGTGCGGACTTGGTTAGTCTATCAATGATAACCCATATAGCATCGTGATTAGTCTTTGTCCTAGGTAAGCCTGTCACAAAATCCATGGCTATGTGTTCCCATTTCCATTCCGGAATTTCTAGGGGTCGTAACAGTCCACTAGGTCGCTGGTGTTCCGCCTTCACTCTTTGGCATGTCAAGCACTTGCTAACCCACTCCGCTACTTCTCTCTTCATGTTAGGCCACCAATAATATTCCTTAAGGTCACGGTACATTTTCGTACTTCCTGGGTGGATTGAATATCTAGAGCTGTGCCCTTCATGCAACAGCTCGTCCTTTAATTCTTGCACATTCGGAATCCAAATCCGGGACGCATACCTCATGATCCCTTCCTCATCCTTCTCGCATCTCACTTCTTCACCGGTCAGTCCCTTTTTCCTCACTCATCTTCTTTTCCTGACATACTCGTATCTTTGCAGTTAGTTCTGGTACTAGCTTAATCTCAAATAATCCTTCCGTTCCCTTACCGGTCATTCTTACGTCAATTTCCATCTTCTCAAATTCCTTAACTAATTCCTCCGATGTCATTATCATCTTGAGTCTTTCCTTCCTACTAAGGGCGTCAGCCACCACATTGGCTTTACCCGGGTGATACAAAATTTCACAGTCGTAGTCTTTTATCAACTCTAACCATCTCCTCTGTCTCATGTTCAGTTCTTTTTGAGTAAAAATATATTTAAGGCTTTTATGGTCAGTGTAGATCTCGCATTTCTCACCGTATAGGTAGTGTCTCCAAATTTTTAGGGCAAATACTATGGCTGCTAATTCTAGGTCATGCGTAGGGTATCGGCTCTCATATTCCTTCAATTGTCGAGAGGCATACGCTATAACCTTGCCGTGCTGTATTAGTACACATCCTAATCGTTTAAGTGATGCGTCGCTGTATATCACAAACTCTCCCTTTCCATCGGGAAGAGCGAGCACTGGTGCTGACACCAGCCTCTTTTTCAGTTCTTGAAAACTCTTCTCACACTTTTCCGTCCATACGAACTTTTCTGCCTTCCGGGTAAGTCTAGTCAGTGGACCGGCTATCTTAGCGAAGTCTTGCACGAATCTTCGGTAATATCCTGCTAAACCCACGAAACTCCTAACCTCTGTTGGGGTTGCTGGTCTTTCCTAATTGGATACCGCCTCTATCTTGGCAGGGTCAACTAAAACTCCTTTGCTACTCACCACATGTCCTAAAAACTGAACTTCTCTCAACCAAAATTCGCACTTCAAAAATTTGGCATACAATTTCTCATTCCTCAAGATTTTTAAGACTATCCTCAAATGTTCTGCATGTTCTTGCTCTGTCTTTGAGTAGATCAGAATATCATCTATAAAAACTATCACACATATGTCCAGGTACTTTTTGAACACTCTGTTCATTAAATCCATAAAGGCTGCGGGTGCATTGGTTAATCCAAACGACATGACTAAGAACTCATAGTGTCCATACCTAGTGTGAAAAGCAGTCTTTGGTATATCCTCCGGTTTGATTTTCAACTGGTGGTATCCTGTTCTTAAATCTATTTTGGAAAAATGTACAGCTCCTTTGAGTTGGTCGAATAGGTCGTCAATTCTGGGAAGAGGGTACCAATTCTTTATAGTCAGCTTATTCAGCTCTCGATAGTCTATACATAATCTCATGCTGTCGTCCTTTTTCTTTCCGAATAGTACTGGTGCTCCCCATGGTGACACACTGGGCCTTATCATTCCGTTATCTAATAATTCTTGCAGTTGAGAAGCTAGTTCTTTCATCTCAACTGGGGCTAACCTATATGGGGCCTTGGATACTGGTGCCGTCCCTGGTGCTAACTCTATAGCGAACTCTATTTCTCTGTCAGGTGGCAATCCTGGTAAGTTTTCTGGAAATACATCCTCAAATTCGTTTACTATGGGTATGTTTAGTATATTGGGGACCTCCTTCTGGGTATCTATCACATAAGCTAAATAGGCCTCGTTACCTTTCCTCAACAATCTTTTTGCGTGAAGCATGGTCAAAAATTTCCGGTTCTATCGTTGACCTTTAAACACTACTTCTTTATCATTCTGCACTCTTATCTTAACTTTCTTCTATTCACAATCTATTTGCGCCCCGTTACTGGATAACCAATCCATTCCTAAGATCACATCAAATTCTCCTAACGCGAATGGTAGTAAGTCGACCTCGAAGATCTTCTCTTCTAATTTCAGCTTGCACTTAGGGTATATTTAATTTACAGGGATTATTTCTTTGTTTGCTATTTCCACTCGTAATACCTCACGTAAGGGTATGACATTAAGTTTTAACTTGCTAGAAAAATCTTGATATATAAAAGACTTGGTTGCTCCAGAATCAAATAGGATATTTGCATGTTCGGAATTTAACAAAAGGGTACCTGCTATCACGTCAGTGTTTCGGACAGCATCCTGAACAGTCATGTTGAAGGTCCTAGTGGCTGGAGGTCGGTTAGATACAGCTCTACTCATTCCTGAGGCTGGGGGCTTCAATGTTGGGCAATCCCGCTTCATGTGTCCTACCTTCCCACATTGGAAACACGTTACTTTGGGCCGGGTGCAACTGTTGGCAAGGTGCCCGATTTGGTCACACAGGTAACATCTCAGAGGGGCTCTTGTCTGGTTACACACTCCAAGGTGCCTCTTCTTACAGGTTTGACATTCTGGTATTGGGGCACGTGGTTGGCTATGAAATATTGCCCTAGATTGTTCGCCGCCCTGGCCAATGCTCTCACTTGGGGCCTTTCTGAATCCGGGGCCCCTTACAGGTTGGGACACTGCTCCCCTGACGAACCTACTTGAAAGGCTCCTGTTTTCGGTTCCTATTCCTTGGCTTCCTATCTTCCTCTTCCTATTCTCCTTTTCTTTCACAGTCTGCTCACTACCAGCTTCAACAATCGAGCCTTTCTGTACTAAGGTGGCATAGTCTGTCATCTCTAACACTACTACTCGGTTCTGTATCCATTGTTTCAGACCAAGCTGGAACCTTCGCGCTTTCTTTTCTTCGATATTCACAAACTCAGGCACAAATCTAGACAACTCAGTAAATTTGGCCTCATATTCTGCCACGGTCATCTTATCCTGTTTCAACTCCAGAAACCTAATCTCCATCTGGGTTTCCATAAACCTAGGGAAGTAATTGTCTAAGAACAGTCGGGTAAATCTATCCCATGGGATCACAACAGCAGTTTATAGGTTTCGTTTGGACTCCCACCAATAGTTAGCTTCTCCTTTCAGCATGTAAGAAGCGAAAATGGTCTTATGTCGTTCCTCAACTCTTAGTATCTCGAAGGACTTTTCTATCTCTTTGAGCCAGGCCTGTGCTTCAACGGGGTCAGCAGATCCTAGAAACTCTGGGGGTTTGAGGGACTTGAAGGCTCTAAAGACAGTAGCTGTAGTCTGTTGGGTAGCAGGGGGCTGTGGTGGAATAGGCTGTTGGTTCAGATTTGCTCTCAGCAGTTCCATAAATTCATTTACGGGGTTCCCTCCCTGATGGGTATCCTCAGCCTCTTCTTCTACATATTCTTCCTCATCATATTCATTATAGTCTATGTCTTATTCACTTTCCTCATTTACTACTGGGTCACCTCGTTGTTGGTTAACAAACTCTGCGGGCTGTGCCCTGGTTACTCTTCTACGGGGTGGCATTATTCTGATAAGGAAAATTGGTCACATGATTATAACAGTTAGGCTATTTTATTCATATATAATCATGTCATTTATTACTTAACAGGTTTTATAAAGTGCATTAATATAGACATCAATTCTTTAATAACTGCTTAGATATATATTCATAAGATCTCCTAGTTATATCCTGGGGATGAAACAACTAGCCGAGTTCATACATGCCTGGTTACAATCTATCACTGCTAGTTCTAAATACTGAAATGAAAATACATCAGCCGTGTACCCTGAAAGGCTAGGAACACAATCTACTACTAGCAATCCTATCAAAATTGGTGACAAGTCACTCAGCCTTCTTCAAGGTCTACATCTAGTCACTAATCTCTCAGTCACTATCACTGCGAGTGAGGTCACGCACCCTCCTCATCGCTCCTGCAATCATCATCTCTGCATCGACTACCGGGATGTATCCTCCCACTGATGTCATCCTCATCTGAACCCTGGTACGGAGCTCGATCCCATCGATCTCTCTACGGGCTATGGCTGGGGAAGCAGCTCTGAAATCTCCGGGGTATCCTAGTCGGGTGGCTCTCTCAGCTGTTAGTGCCTGGCGTAACTCAGCAAGTTGGGCAGACGCCGCTGTGATCTCAGTGTTAAGCTGACTCACTACCCAGTCGTGTACGGCTACATGCATGGTCGCCGGTGGTGGTAGAGGTGAGTCTGGGTCGCTAGAGGATATGTCATGGACCTCATGGAACTGTGCGTGTATCGCTTCCTCATCATCGTCATCAGTATAGGACATAGGGCTCTGGATCCTTGGGGGTGGTGTAGGAGAGCAAATAGCCTGGTGTGGGTACATCTCTACAGCTCTCCATACTACGCCATTAGCTACGGGGACAGGAAGCTCAGTCTCCTCCTCTAGGACATCCTTAGTAGGGTCATCGTCTGAATCATCAATGGGTGGGCTCTCTGGCTCGGGAATAGGGTTATGCTCAGGAATCATGACATCATCAACAGGGTCAACCTCCCTCCTAGGCGCCACTGGTACCTGACACAATAGGCAAGGTGTTACTAACTTAGAGTTGGAATTCCCTTGAGGGTAAAACAGTCAAGACTACCCGTGTAGCCCGACGACGAACTCGACTTGAGCTCTAATTTATCATTTTATTATTCTTAGGTCTACATATTTTATATCCTATCATTTCCAAGATTTGATAACCTAAGGCTCTGATACCATTTCTGTGGCGCCCCAAAACCCGGGGTCAGGAGTCTCGGAAGCCACGCTATCTAAACTTACACAACTCACACTACGATATGTAAATACTCAAGCTTCACGACCCCACACTTAACACACACACACTACAGGTTATTGTCTTGGAAACGAACCATCATTACTAGAGAAATTTTATTACAACCCAAATGTAATTAGTCTTACTGGGGGTGACCTTTAAGTAAGGTTAATCCGCCGGCCGAATATACGTTTCTTATTTCTTATTTTACATAAACCATACTTATAAATAAGCCGAACTATAAACAACTGAAAACTAATCCAGCTTATTCCGACTACCTGAGGTACTGCACCAAACAATCTACGGAACAGCTGGCCATTTCCTACCCGTTTCCTGGCTGTGGTTCTCATGGCAGGCATCTTGATTCACTGTTGTGTTGTGTCAATTTAAGAAAACAAGTGTGAGCTAAGATGCTCAGCATAATAATGTACAGTATGAAAATGACTGTATAATAACATCATATATTATATATATGTTTTATTTAAAAGTAGATTTCTTGGTGTCCCATACCTTCTTATGAAAACAATTCTTTTAAGGGGGTTTTATAACCTGCGAATACCTTAATAGTAATCCCAGCACCTAGGATTGGGTTACGGTATTGCATATCAATTCCAATTGGAAGATTTTGGACATCTCACAGGAGCCACCGCATACGATGATCAGTCATCCTACGGAAAGTAACCTTCTTTACTAGTAAAAGGACGAATACCGTCATCTCTCGGGTATCACCCTTGCCGCATTCGGGCTACGTGTCCCTTTTTTTTGGTATACACATACTTCACAAGTTCCTGAGTACACAAAGTACCTTCGCCTGCGGTACCTTTGGTAGCCCATCCAGCACACGTAGTACCAGAGTCTACCCCTCCATTGTCCTTCAACATAATTCTATCAATCTCAGGAACTTGAACCACATCGAAGTTCCCCAAGCGTTTTGCTTGTTGATAGAGATAGTTTATCTTTTTAAAATATAAGTGTATATATATGTATATACGTACTTCCGAGAATTTCGGAGGAAGTACTAGGGATGTGTGTTGACCGTTGTCAACAGATAATTAATAAGGGGAAAAGTTTCTTCTTGAAACTATATTCAATATAATAATAAGTCGGGATAATATTCACCGACGATCTGAAATTATTCGAATGATACTTCTAAATCAAAAGGTATATCAGGATCTATGATCTTTAAATCAATAACAATCCTTAATAAATAATCATTAATTAAATAATAGTCTATAAATAATTAAATGATAATTGATATTAATCATACCTCGAATGAGTTATTCTTTTAAAAGATTTATTTAAATAGTATTCCTCAACTAGTTTGTGTTTACATAATTAATAATCTATAATGATTAATCGGGTTTGAAATAAATAAACGTTGAAGTATACTACTCCTATGATAAAGGAATACGTATATAATATTTAATATCCGAATCAATAAAATATAGTTGAGGGAATATGCTCATTGGGAAATCGTTTTAAAAGTTCAAGGTGTTTTAATGTTTCGTAGGTGGACGATGAGTCCCTTTAAAATGTACCACTATGGACGTATAACCGTCCTATAATATCTCTGGAATGATTCCCGGGTTTTATCTTAATCCCCGACCGACCCTCGGTCTTATACAATACATCACGCTTAAAGCGAAATAATCATTTCACGATATATACTTATCGTACAACATCGCTATATTATGCGAAAATTCAACAACTACGTATCATGGCAAACATGATATTTATGCGATGATAGTAAAACAATCCTTTCACAACACAACAGTAAAACGGAGTTGGGTTTGTAAACTTGCCTGGAAATCTTGAGGTGGAGGATGCTCTAGGTTCCGCTCAGAAATCTATAACCATAAACATATTTCATTTCGTTAGGTTCCGTCCTAATTCACGGTAACTCGCACTCATGCGCTACTCATTATACACCCTCTCAACTCATACTACCCTTAACATTTCTTTTAAGTCATAAAAACTTTATGGTCACTTCATTTTTCTAAGTATCTTGAGTTCATTCTCATTATCGTTGTCGGCTCCGCTTAAGGATTCTTACGGTTTCTACTCGCATGGTCTCGGCTCCGACATTTTTATCAAATTGAGAAATCATTATTTTCACTTGAAATTTTTATGACAGTTAGGAAACTCCACATGTTACTCTCTGTAAACATTTCATGATTTATGAATATATTTAAGTCTATCCTTTATATTTTCAAAGTTCGTGATTCGTAGTAGTTTTTGTCGCGTAAAACACTTTTACTAAAACGATCATAACTTTTGATCCGTAAATCGGAATTAAGAGATTCAAGCGCCTAAACGATACTTATAACATTATATATCTTAAACAAAGGTTATTTATCAAGAATCTACAGTTTACAACTTCGAGACTTTCTGCAGAAACTTAAAGTTACGGTTTGTTGGTTTTAACGAAGTTACGTTTACGATCGGGGTTTCGTTTACGCCTTAACTATCAACACAACCACCAATAATCATCATATCATCATCAACACACAAACTCCTCTCAAGAAGATCATGTTCTTGAGGCAACAACAGCCAACCTTAAATCTACTCAACTTAATTATCAAGATTTCATCAACAACACTTAGTAAGCTAGGTTTACTAACACCCACTAAATGGATCTTAAACATGAACCTTAAATAAATTTAGGCCAAAGATTTTTACCTTTCTTGAAAGCTTGAGATGTGTTCTTGAGGATGGTGGAGGCTTGGAAGTGCTTGGTATGATTTTTGGAACCTAAAACCACCATTAAAATCATGAAACCAAAGAGAGGTTACTATTCACACTATTCACTAGTGAGTTTCTTGAATTTATTCCACCCATCAAACCTTGATAAAAAGAGATGAAAGATGTTTCTTACCTTAGTTTAGTTTCTAGGAGGCTTGGGAAATAATTGTGTGATTTTACAAGAACTAGAGCTTGGAGTTTTGAATTGAAATTCCCCTTTTTTCTTCAAAATAGCCGAATGGAGCTAAATGGGGGGTGGGGGGGGGGTATTTATAGAACTTGGTTGCTTCTCCTGGATGATTTCTAGGTTGCTTCTTGGAAGGTGACTTGATATCTTTTCAAGTTGATCTTTATTCTTCCTAGGATAGCTTAGGTTTATTCCTTGTCTCCAAATCAATGGACAAATCTTTGTAGCTTGCTAGCTTACAAGCTAAACTACAAGGTTAGCTCCTTAGCACACTATTTGCTAGCTAGCTTGGTCATCCTAGGGTTAGCTCACTATTTGATGAAGTAACCATGGTTACTTCCTTACCATGGTTTAGTTAGTGCGTTACGTTTAATTAATCATTTACGCGTTCGCTCGGTTACTTAAACGTTCTCCGCAATACTTATTCGTAAATGGTTCGCAATGTAATTCTTTTCGTTTCTAGTCCTTATATTTTTATTTATCCTAATTGAATATAAATCCATAGGATTTTAATCTCGTAATTATATTGTGATTCCCGTAATCCTTGATAAGTCGTAATTACGGTCATTTTTCAAAGTTCGTTTTCTTCGAAAACTAATAGCGCTTACATACACTTATTTGGTACGTATAGTTGTAATATCGATTCCGAAACTCATTTTCTCATGCACTATATAGTGTGGGCTCAAAAGTTTTTCCCGTCTGTCAGGTACTATTCATTAAACGTTTTACAGGGTCTCAAAAATTCGAGTTATTACAAACACCATATGAGATGGTGAAGAAAAAGAAGCCAAATCTGAAGTATTTTCATGTATTTGGATTCAAGTGTTTTGTTCTTAAGACTCATCCTGAACAGCTATCCAAATTTGATCTAAAAGCTGATGAAGGAATTTTTGTTGGTTATCCACTTTCCACAAAAGCCTTCAGAGTCTACAATTTAAGAACAAGGGCTGTCATAGAATCTATCAATGTCTCTTTTGATGATAAGAAGATTACAGGACTTGAAGATTTCAATGATCATGATCAGCTGAGATTTGAGAATGAAGTTTTAAATTCTGATACTGTAAATCCTGACAGTCTAAATCCTGATACTGTAAACTCTGATGGATTAAACTCTTATGTTATTGAAACTGTGGTGACTACGCCAAAGGAAGATGCACCTGTGCAGGGGGATCATACCGAAGATACAACCACATCTCAAGAAGCATCAGAACCTACAACAGGCTCTTCAAATTCTGATTCATCAAGTTCTGATGGGCCAAGTTCTGATAATTCTGGAAACTCAAGTGCTGATAATTCTGGAAACTCAAATTCTGAAGGATCCAACTCAGAGAGCATAATTTTAGGGGGAGCATCAGAAACTGTTGATGAAGACATCATGGATCATGGGGGAGCATCCAATTCTAGAGAAAATCTTCCATCTGTAAGAAAGTGGACTAAAGCACATACATCTGACTTAATTATTGGAAATCCTGATGCAGGTGTCAAAACTAGAACATCTACATCAAATGAATGTCTTTATCACTTTTTTCTCTCTCAGACTGAACCAATGAAAGTGGAAGAAGCTCTTCAAGATGATGATTGGGTGCAAGCAATGCAGGAAGAGTCAAATGAATTTGAAAGAAATAAAGTCTGGACCCTAGTGCCAAGACCAAAGAACAGATCTGTTGTTGGTACAAAGTGGGTGTTCAGAAACAAAACTGATAGTGATGGCATAATTACAAGGAATAAAGCAAGGGTGGTTGCAAAAGGATATTCTCAACATGAGGGAATTGATTATGATGAAATATTTGCACCAGTTGCTAGATTGGAAGCCATAAGGATATTTTTGGCTTATGCTGCTCACAAAAAGTTTACAGTCTTTCAAATGGATGTGAAAAGTGCTTTTCTCAATGGAGAACTGGAAGAGGAAGTCTATGTTGAACAACCTCCAGGTTTTGTAGATTCAAAATTTCCTAATCATGTCTACAGACTTGACAAAGCACTTTATGGCCTTAAGCAAGCTCCAATAGCATGGTATGAGACACTAGCTCAGTTTCTTCTGGAAAGTGGATTTAATAGAGGGATTATTGACAAAACATTGTTTTATCTCAACCATGGAAAGGACTTACATTTGGTGCAGATATATGTTGATGATATCATTTTTGGTTCTACAAATGACAGACTTTGTAAAAAGTTTGCCAAGCTGACGCAGTCAAGATATCAAATGAGTATGATGGGAGAACTCAGCTACTTTCTGGGCCTTCAGGTCAAGCAGAATGAAGAAGGAACTTTTATTTGTCAATCTAAGTATACCAGAAATTTGTTGAAGAAATTTGGAATGTAAGATTGTTCAAGTGCATCCATAACTATGGCCACTGTAACAAAATTGGATAAGGATACTGGTACATCAGTAGATATTACTGATTACAGAGGTATGATTGGCTCATTACTTTATCTAACTGCAAGTAGACCTGATATCATGTATGCTACCTGTCTTTGTGCAAGATTTCAAGCAGATCCAAGAGAACCTCACTTAACAGTTGTGAAAAGAATTTTCAAGTACCTTAAGGGTACAGCTGACCTGGGATTGTGGTATCCTAGAGAATCAGACTTTAAGCTAATAGGTTACTCAGATGCAGATTTTGCAGGATGCAAAATAGACAGGAAAAGCACAAGTGGAAGCTGCTAATTTCTTGGAGGCAGATTAGTTTCTTGGTTTAGCAAGAAATAAAAGTCAATTTCCACATCAACTACAGAAGCAAAATACATTGCTGCAGGAAGCTGTTGTGCACAGATTCTTTGAATGAAGAATCTGTTACTGGATTATGGGTTAGAATTTTCTAAAATTCCTATTTACTGTGATAATCAAAGTGCTATTGCTATGACAGGTAATCCAGTTCAACACTCAATGACAAAGCACATCAGCATTAGGTACCACTTCATAAGGTAACATGTGGATGAAGGTACAGTGGAATTGCATTTTGTTCCAACAGATCAACAACTAGCAGATATCTTCACAAAACCACTGTGTGAAGCTACTTTTACAAGATTGGTAAATGAACTTGGAATGGTTTCAGGTTCTTTCTCTAAATCTACTTACTTTATGTTCTGATATATCAGACTTTATGATCAGTATTTACAGATATTACTATCTTTGTGTATTCTGTGCTTAATTAGAAATTTTCTAAGTGCTGATTGTTGTCTGATGTGAATTTCTAAACTCTGATAGTGATATGACTGTTTCCGTGACTATTCAATCCAATGAGGATAACCGTGCTAGATGCTGACCTAGTAGTCTTTAATATACTAAAGATCCCATGTTTGAAGTAATTGTTTATGTGGAAATCTTTTAACACAAGCAAATTCTGATATTGAGCTTAGTTAAAGTTTACTTTGTGTATCTTGTTACTAAGTCAAAAACTAGAATAATGCTTCTTATCTGTTAAGTTCTGATGTTGGTAAATCTGATGGATGTACTAAGTGCTGATAAGCCTCACTTATCAAAAGAAAAAAAAAAGAAAAGAAATAAAAATCAGGTACTTTTTTGAGATCTAGAGTAAAAATGTGGAAGGGAAGACCCAAGTGCATTGCTGGTATTAAGTTATATGCATTAGAAAAGCAAAATAAAATTTTCTTGGTGACTTTTCACATTCTCTGATTACAGGAGAAATACTCTGATAATAGCATAAATTCTGATAAGCATTCGTGACTCACTTACACTGAGAAGCCACTGTCAAATGGAATTTCAAAAGATGCATAAAATGAGCACAAAACAGTTGAGGTGGACTCATGCATGAACTCATTCTATAGTAGACTTCAGAATAATGACAGATTTTGAGCAAAGTTGTTAGTTATGCCTTATTTCTAAGATGTACTGAAGTGAATCAGACTTTAATCTTTATCTGATATTTAGCTTACTGCACACACATACACTCCATATGAATGATGACAATTACTGTGGTGATAAATGTTATTTTATATGAACAGCTTAAGTGTCAGTTGCATAAATTTTGAGGACAAGTTCTGATGGAAGTTCTGATGATTAAGTTCTGATGAAATCATATCAGTACTTGTGTGAAGAATTACAGGAATAAAACATTCACTTTTAGAGTTAAGGAGCCATATTCTGATGACTTTTAAATTCTGATAATAATCAAGGTTTGATGCTGACATGATAGTATTTATTTACTTGGTTTATTTTTGGTCAATACTTGAACGATAATATTTTTGCAGAATATTGGTTAATGTGAGATAAAACAGTCATAATCATTGTGGGTTAGTGGTTAACGTGTATGTCTTGAAAAAATTGCATGTGCACGGTAATTATTGCTTATTTTACGTGCCCATTAACTCTCATTCTAACGGTTTACTGACTGTTCAAATGGTGTCAGGTGTAAAGTGTATCCCATGCTTCAAAAACATGACTGTTGAGTGGAGAGAGTATATATATGAGAGATAAAAGATTTTCCAATCTTTTACTTACTTTTCTATTCTAAATCACTTTTTCTTTCTCTCTCTCTTTTATTTTCTGAAGTTGTTTTTTCTCAGAACCTGTTATTATAGAAGCTGAGAAGGTTTCTTCTTAAAAAGATACTGTAACTGGGAGTTCTAGGCCCCTCAAAAGGCATAGAAAATTAAATTCTGATGATATAGCTCCTACAGTGTTTCCACCTTTGAGGAAATTAAAGAAACAGAGAGCTCATAGGGGCATAGTTGAATCAGATTCAAAAGATGTAGTGGAAGCAACTAAGGAAGGGGATCCGGAATCTCTGATCTCAACAGAACCAGTTGTTATTGAATTACTTCCTTCTGCACAACATAAAACTGCTCAAGCTAAAATACCTATACCTTCTATATCACCTATAGTTGATCCAGTACATACTGAAGAACCAGGTACAAGTGCTGAAATTGATATTCATAACCTGATTGTGCCTGAGGTTTTGTACTTGGAAGCTCCACCAGTTCAACTCACTCCACCAACAACATCACTTTTGAATGTTGATCAGAACCTGGCTGTAGATCAGAATTTAGAGGAAAATGTTGAAGCCTCTATAGCCTCACATACTGCTATTTTATGAGAGGATGCTGATATTGCAGGATCTACAAGTTCTGATCCTGCTAATGAAGAAACTACTGGTGAAGCTGCTGGTAATTTAGATGCTGATACAGCCGGTCCATCAGGACATGCACCTCAACAAACTGTTCATAAAGCTGATTTAGTCAAGAAATTTGTTACAGGAGAAACACCAGTACCTTGGAGTGAAACTCCTAGAGGAAAGGAGTGGATTAAAGAATGGAACTCAGTTAGTTTTGTTCCTTCTGAAAAGATTCTTGCTGAGCATCTTGCAAAAGCTGATGAAATGCTGATAAATGATGATTTCAAGGCACAGCTGAGAGTTACTGCATTGAGTACAAGGCACCTTCAAGGTCAACACTCAATAACTCATGACAAGGTGAACAAAATTCAGGAAGCTCTAATCCAGCAAGATATGAATGTGAAACTTGGAAAGAACGGATTTTTCAAGCCAGCCTTTGACAGAATTGCCTACATTGAGAAAACTCAGGAGAAGCAACAAGCTCAAATTGAAGAAATTCTAAAAAATCAGGCTTCTCACCAAAGTCAACTCAATGAGATCCAATCCTCGGTGGAATTGCTTGTCTCTCTTCTATTACCTGCTGATGCCAAAAAGGGGGAGAAAGTGATTAAGTCCAAATGCAAATCTATTCAGACACTGAGAGGAAAGGATGATGGAAATGATGACCAGGGAAACTCTGATAAGGGTAGAGGTCAAGGTCAAGGCAAAGGACTTTCGTCAAGTAAAGCTAGAATTACAAGTCAAGGAACAAGTTCTGATACTGGGAGAAGAATAAGTTCTGATACTGGTAAAAGGATAAGTTCAGGTGAATATCTAGAACTTGATGAAGAAATTTCAAAGAAGTTATTTCTTAAAGAAAATCCAGGAATGAACTTTGAGAGTCTAAAGGAAGAAGAAGCTAGACTCAAAGCAGAAGGTGTCAAGACAAAATCTGAAGCTTCAGTTGTTGAAAAGAAATTTCCAAAACCTAAGGGTATTGTGATAAAGGAAAGAAAAAGTTCTGAGGCAACCAAGGCCAAATCACAAATGGAAATTGATCCAAGGTCCAAGGGCAAAGAAAAAGTTGATGAACCTGCAAAGGTTTATATGCCAGTTATAGATGAAGAAATAATTGATGAAGAAGCAGATGCTAATCTTACTCTGATGCATAAGAAGATTTTTCAAACAACCTCTGACATGGCTCATGTTGTTTAGAGTCAAGATATAATAAGTTCTGATATGACAGTGAAGCAAGCAACCTCTGACATAGCTCAAGTTGGCTTGATATCAGAAGATAAGGAAAAGGAAACCTCTGACATTGCTCATGTTAAACCTTCAAAGATACTCCTACCAGGATTCACTAAAGCTAAACAGGCTCAACCTTTGAAGACTACAACAAGTGGTTTTAAAGCAAGAGTTGTTACAGGAAAGGAAGCAAGAGATAAATCTGGGTTGGGTAGTTTTGATGAAAGAAGAGTACATAACACTACCAATGATCCAACTTCCTTAAGTGAACCAGGTGTTGGAGCAACTCCTGAAAGATTGAATCGACTTGAATCTGTACAAATGGTTTACCATACCTTCTTGAAAGAAAATATCTTGTTATATTTTATGACAGATGAAAGGGTATACCAGATTAAGAAAAATGCTATACCACTGAAGTATTTTGAGGAACTGGAACATGTTCTATACCTACTTCAAGTGAAAGACAGATTAACAGATAGTGTTGCAGGGTATTTAAAGTCTCAAATTCAAAGACAGAAGAAGCTTTATTCTGTAAAGTCTGACAGCACATACTGTCTTAAGTACAGAGATCACAAAGGGTGATATTGTCGATATGAAGCCTAACTCTGCTAGGATTATAACTACTTTTCTGGGTTATAAGGCTGTGGAATTCAATCTAGAGTCTGACAAGGCATATCTAATAAGACTAGATCAGGAGATAAGAAAAGCTAAGATAAATGATCTCAGAGCAGCTATTTTTCAAACTGGAGAAGATACAACTGAATTGATAAATGCTAAAAGGAGGATGGTCAATGAACTTGAATATGCTGAGAGATGTTTGTTGAAGAATTATCTCAGGACAACTCCTGATATCAAAGAGATCAGAAGAAATTGAAAATTGAAGCCAAGTCAAAGATCTACAACTACTTAAATTCTGAAGTTTATACAGACTGAAGCGGTCATCAAAAGTTAAAGATGGTAAAGCTGAAAGGACTGTAAGTTGTAGTTATCTAGTCAAATTCTCATACATTTGTACTTAATGTTTTTGACATCATCAAATATCTGTTGAATTTGTATATTATGCTAATTTACAAGTTGGGGGAGATTGTTAGATATATTTGAGATGTCATGTCTAATGTGTTTCATGTTTAGTTTTCAGATCTTAACAAACAGGAAATATCGGTACTTACTGAAATCAGCACTTACTGGAAGTCAAAACTTAAGGATATCAATACTTAAATTATCAGGAGATAATTATCAGAAGATGGATATCAGAACTTAAGTGCGGGAGGACGAACAGTTAAGGAAAGGCTGATTGAAAGGAAAGAAGATCAAGACTATATAAAGAAGAGATATGCATGGAGAAGATTTCTATAGAAAATAGAAGACTCGGAAAAGAAGATATCTAATCGATATATTTTAGGATACAGAATCATATTCAATATCAATTAGAGATTATCTTGTAACTGTGTAGTATATAAACACAGACATAGGGTTTACACTATATGTGTTATGATAATCGAAGTTATTATTTATTGTAACCCTAGCAGCTCTCGTGATAAGTTGTTCATCAATGAGAGAGGACAGTTCCATATTATAACAGAGTTTATTATGTTGAATAAAATCTGTTTTCTGTTACTTGTGTTCTTATATTCGATTTGATTGTGATAAACACTGTATTCAACCCCCTTCTATAGTGTGTGTGACCTAACACAGTCGTGACTCACTTACACTGAGAAGCCACTGTAAAAAGGAATTTCAAAAGATGCATAAAATGAGCACAAAATAGTCGAGGTGGACTCATGCATGAACTCATTCTATTGTAGACTTCAGAATAAGATTTTGAGCAAAGTTCTTAGTTATGCCTTATTTCTAAGATGTACTGAAGTGAATCAGACTTTACTCTTTGTCTAATATTTAGCTTATTGCACACACATACACTCCATATGAATGATGAAAATTACTGTGATGATAAATATGGTTTTAGCTGAACAGTTTAAGTGTCAGTTGCATAAATTCTGAGGACAAGTTCTGATGGAAGTTCTGATGATTAAGTTCTGTTGAACCCATATCAGTATTTGTGTGAAGAATTACAGGAATAAACATTCACTTTTCGAGTAAAGGAGCCATATTTTGATGACTTTTAAATTCTGTTAATAATCAAGTTCTGATGCTGACGTGGGAGTATTTATTTACTTGGTTTATTTTTGGTCATTACTTGAACGGTCATATTTTTATAGAATATTGGTTTTTGTGAGATAAATCAGTCATAATCATTATGGGTTAGTGATTAGCGTGTATGTCTTGAAAACCTACATGTGCACAGTAATTGTTATAATTTTCCCGTGCTCATTAACTCTGGCTTTAGATCGCTTAATGACTGTTATTATTACACACTGGTTTAGGGAGACGAGGTATCATTACTTTTACCTGTAACTATTCAATATTTCTTGCGTCTCTTGGTATTCTATTGGTTATTTAAACCAACTACTCATTCCAGCCAATACATCTTTCATTTTCTCACGAATTCATTTTTTTTCAAACTCATCAAAAACATGGTTCATTTCAACTTGCTCCTGAACTATGATACTTTTAATATCGAGTTGAGTTGTGATGATTGGCGATATGAGTGGCATGTAACTGTCATTCCTGAAGAGATCTGGAACTCAATTCCACAAGAGGTTCACACAGACCTCTTATTCTTTTATATTGACTATCATCTCCATTGTGATCGTTTGGAAGAGGAAAGGAGAGAAGCTCTCCGTCAACAAGAATGAATCATTCGTCTTGCAGTGCTCTTCGTCAGCAGCAGAAGAAGCTAGTCATTAGGTCTTCTTAGACTAGGACTAAGGCTGTTGATGTTAAGATTCTAAGATTTGGTCTATCTTGTACTTTTGCATGTAATTGATAAATTTTATCAAATGTAATCATCTGATATGTGAATGAAATTTTATTTAATTGCAAGATTTGATCTTTGTTTATCAAATTCTGTGACTGTGCATGTTTTAATTGCAATTTGTTAATCTTTACTTCATCAATTTTAAATTTTATCATGTGATGAATGTTTTTATTTAATAATGGTCAATAATAAATTTATATGATTTGAGAAAACATTGGGGGAACAGGTTCCTATATCAGAACCTGTTGTTGTAGAAGCTGAGAAGGTCTCTTCTTAGAAAGATACTATAACTGGGAGTTCTAGGCCTCTCAAAAGGCTTAGATAGCTAAATCCTGATGATAAAACTCCTACAGTGTCTCCACCCTTGAAGAAAATAAATTAGCAAAGAGCTCATAGGGACACAGTTGAGTCAGATTCAGAAGATGAGGAACCAGCTAAGGAAGGGGGTCAGGAATCTCTGATCCCAACAGAACCAATTGTTATTGAATCACTTCCTTCTGCACAACCAGAAACTGCTCCAGACAGAGTGCCTACACCTCCTGTGTCACCTATAATTGAACAAGTACATACTGAAGACCCAGGTACAAGTGCTGAAATTGATATTCATAACTTGATTGTGCCTGAGGTTCTGTACTTGGAAGCTCCAACAACTTAATTCACTCCACCAACAACACCAATTCAAGATGCTAATTTCAATGAAGATGTTCCAACTACACCAATTAAGAATCTGGATAATGAGAATCATATTTTAGGTGGGCATCAAGATTTGGTTGTTGATCAGAACTTAGATGTAGATCAGAATTTAGAGGATGATGTTGAAGCTTCTATTGCCTCACATACTGCTATTCTATCAGAGGATACTGATACTGCTGGATCTATAAATTCTGATGCTGATAATGCTGAAACTACTGGTGAAGCTGCTACTAATCTAGATGCTGATGCAGCTGGTCCATCAGGACATTCATATCAACAAACAGTTAATAAAGCTGATTTAGTCAAGAAGTTTGTTAGAGGGGAAGCACCAGTACCTTGGAGTGAAAATCCTAGAGGAAAGGATTGGACTAAGGAATGTAACACAATTAGTTTTGTTCCTTCTGAAAAGATTCTTGCTGAGCATCTGGCAAAAGCTGATGAAATGCTGATAAATGATGATTTTAAATCACAGCTGAGAGTTACTGCATTGAGTACTAGGCACCTTCAAGGTCAACACTCAACAACTCATGCCAAGGTGAATAAAATTCAAGAAACCTTGATCCAGCAAGATATGAATGTGAAACTTGAAAAGAACAGAATTTTCAAGCCTGCCTTTGACAAAATTTCCTATATTGAGAAAACTAAGGGGAAGCAACAAACTCAGATTGATGAAATTCTAAAGAATCAAGCTTCGCATTAAACTCAACTCAATGAGATCCAATCCTTAGTGGAATTGCTTGTCTCTCTTCTTTTACCTGCTGATGCCAAAAAGGGGGAGAAAGTGATTAAGTCCAAATGCAAATCTATTCAGACACTGAAGGGAAAGGATGATGGAGATGATGGAAATGATGACCAGGGAAACTCTGATAAGGGTAGAAATCATGGTCAAGGCAAAGGATTTTCATCAAGTAAAGCTAGAATTACAAGTCAAGGAACAAGTTCTAATACTGGGAGAAGAATAAGTTCTGATACTGGTAAAATGATAAGTCTGGTGAACATCTGGGACTTGATGAAGAAATTTCAAAAAAATTATTTCTTAAAGAAAATCCATGAATGGACTTTGAGAGTCTAAAGGAAGAAGAAGCTAGACTCAAAGCAGAAAGTGTCAAGACAAAATCTATAGCTTCTATTGTTGAAAAGAAACTTCCAAAGCTTAAGGGAATTGTGATAAAAGAAAGAACAAATTATGAGGCAACCAAAGCTAAATCACAAGTGGAAGTAGATCCAAGGTCCAAGGGCAAAGAAAAAGTTGATGAACCTGTAAGGGTTTATATGCCAGTCATGGATGAAGAAATAATTGATGAAGAAGATGCTAGTCTTACTCTGATGAAAAAGAATATTTCTCAAATAACCTCTGGCATGGCTCATGTTGTTCAGAGTCAAGATGTAGTAAGTTCTGATATGACAGTGAAGCAAGCAACCTCTGACATAGCTCAAGTTGACTTGATATTAGAAGTTAAGGAAAAGGAAACCTCTGACATTGCTCATGTTAAACCTTCAAAGATACTCCTACCAGGATTTACCAAAGCTCAACAAGCTCAACCTTTGAAGACTACAACAAGTGGTTTTGAAGAAAGAGTTGTTACAGAAAAGGAAGCAAGAGATAAATCTGGATTGGGTAGTTCTGATGAAAGGAGAATACACAACACTACCAATGATCCAACTTCCTTAAGTGAACCAGGAGTAGGAGCAACTCCTGAAAGATTGAATCAACTTGAATCTGTACAAATGGTTTACCATTCTGTTTTGAAAGAACACACCATGTTATATTTTATGACAGATGTTAGGGTATTCCAAATCAGGAAGAATGCGATTCCACTAAAGTATTTTGAAGAACTGGAACATGTTCTATTCCTACTTCAAGTGAAAAATAGATTAACAGATAGTGCTGCAGAATATTTAAAGTCACAAATTCAAAGACAAAAGAAGCTTTACTCTGTAAAGTCTGACAGCCCATACTGTCCCAAGTACAGAGATCACAAAGGTGATATTGTTAAAATGAAGCCTAACCCAGCTAAGATCATAACTACTTTTCTGGGTTATAAGGCTGTGGAATTCAATCTAGAGTCTGACAAAGCATATCTGATCAGACTTGATCAAGGCATAAGGAAAGCTAAAATAAATGATCTCAGGGCAGCTATCTTTCAAACTGGTGAAGATACAGCTGAATTGAAAAATGCTAAAAGGAGGATGGTCAATGAACTTGAATATGCTGAGAGATGTATTTTGAAGAACTATCTCAGAACAACTCCTGACATCATAGAGATCATAAGTTGAAGCCAAGTTGAAGATCTACAACTGCTTAAATTCTGAAGTGTATACAGACTGAAGCTGATATCAGATCTTAAGGATGGTAAAGCTGAAAGGACTGTAAGTTGTAGTTATCTAGTCAAATTCTCATACATTTATACTTAATGTTTTTGACATCATCAAATATCTGTTGAACTTGTATATTATGCTAATTTACAAGTTGGGGGAGATTGTTAGATATATTTGTGATGTCATGTCTAATATGATTTGTGTTTAGTTTTCAAATCTTACTTAACAGGACAAATTAGTACTTAACTGGAAATCAGTACTTATACTGAAGTTAGAACTTAAGATATCAGAACTTAAGTTATTAGAACTTAAGTTATCAGGAGATAATATCAGGACTTAAGGAGACTTTCAGATAAGGAAGGCGACTGATTGAAAGGAAAGAAGATCAAGACAAACGCAAGAAGAGATATGCATAAAGAAAGAATTCTATGAAGAATAGAATACTTGAAAGAAAAGATAACTGAATGATATATTTTAGGAAGCAGAATTATATTCGATATCAATTAGAAGTTTATCTTGTAACTGTGTAGTATATAAACACATGCATAGGGTTTACACTTTATGTGTTATCATTATCGAAAATATTATTCATTGTAACCCTAGCAGCTCTCGTGATAATTTGTTCATCACTGAGAGAGGACAGTTCCATATTGTAACAGAGTTTATTGTGTTGAATAAAATATGTGTTCAGTTACTTGTGTTCTTAATTCGATTTAATTGTGCTAAACACTATATTCAACACCCTTCTACAGTGTGTGTGACCTAACACAACAACATGGTAATTTCCAGGGCCGTTTCAAGAGAAGGCCAGAGTTTTAAGGTAATAGGAATGTGGGATTCAGAAGACCACAATCAAGAAATGGAGGATAATGCAACCATTTTCAGCAAAGGCCCAATCGTCCACCAATGCCAGATTGCAAGTTTTGTGGCAGAAAACACTTTGGGGTTTGCAAAGCTAATTATGTGTGCTATAAGTGTAATATGAAAGGACATCATGCATATGAGTGCCGTAATCAGATGTCATAAGTTACCTATTTCCGATGCGGGAAGATAGGCATTATGCTTACAATTATAAAGAGCAAACTCAAGGTGTAAATGTACCAAGGATTGCATGACCATCCTCTCAGGGTGTGGCAAGGATTGAAGGATCACCGAAAAAGAACCAGCCAAAGGCCGGGGCATTCAACATGACAATGAAGGATGCTGTTTAGAGTTCAGACGTGGTTGCAGGTACCCTTCCAGTCAACTCCGTAGATGCTAAAGTTTTAATTGATTTTGGAGCTACAAGGTCATTTATTTCCAAAGATTTTATCGATAAACTGCATTATGAAGTTGAATTGTTAGAACTAACGTTTATAGTAGAACTAACTAATAAGGATCAAGTTTTCGTCGATCAAGTGGGCCCGAGGTGTGACATTGAGATAGCGGGACATCATTTTTATGCCAACTTAATACCTTATAAGTTGAGAGAATTTGATGTTATTTTAGGAATGGATTGGTTATCTAGAGAATAATGCTCAGATTGATTGTAAGAATAGGAAAGTGAGACTTCAGATGTTGGATAGTAAGAAGAAGATAATATTTTGAGGAAGTAAGCAAGAAAAGAAGTTCTTAAGGATAGCTCAGGCAAATAAGTTGTTGCGTTAGAATTGTGAGGCGTATTTGGACCATGTGATAGACACCAGCAAAGAAGTTTTAGCACCAAAAACAATTCTAGTTGTCAATGAATTTCCAGATGTCTTTCCAGACGATCTTGCAGGGTTACCTCCCGACCGAGAAATTGAGTTTGCGATTGATTTAGCACCCGGAACAGAACCAATTTCTAAAGCTCCGTATCGGATGGCACCAGTGGAGATGAAGGAATTGACAATTTAACTGTAAGATCTTTTGGATAAAGGAGTTATAAGACCCAGTGTATACCTGTGGGGCGCACCAGTGTTGTTCGTCAAGAAGAAAGACGGAAGTATGCGACTGTGTATCGATTACCGGGAATTGAATAAACTGTTAAGAATAAGTATTTGTTGCCAAGGATTGATGATTTGTTCGACTAACTGAAAGGCGCTGTATGGTTTTCTAAGATTGATTTAAGATCGGGATATCATCAACTGAAGATTAAACCAGAGGACATTCCGAAGATAGCATTCAGAACCAGATATGGACATTATGAGTTTTTGGTAATGGCATTTGGATTAACCAACGCATCAGCAGCTTTCATGGATATAATGAATCGAGTATTCAAGAAGTATTTGGATAAATTGTTAATTGTGTTCATAAATGACATCTTAATATATTCCAAGACGGAAGAAGAGCATGCAGAGCATTTGAGAATAGTTCTAGAGATACGGTGATAGGAAATTTATACGCAAAATTTTCCAAGTGTGATTTTTGGTTAAAATGAGTATGATTTTTTGGGCACATAATTAACAATAGAGGAGTGGAAGTGGATCCATCAAAAAAATTGAAACTATAATCAACTGGGAGAGACCAAAAACACCAACATAATTAAGAAGTTTCATGGGATTGGCAAGTTACTACAGAAGATTCGTGCAAGATTTTGCGAAGATAGCTACACCATTGACAAAGCTCACCAGGAAGAACCGGAAATTTGAATGGGAAATTTGAATGGGATGCGAGGAGAGTTTCCAAGAATTAAAGAAACAGATTAGTATCTTCTCCAGTGCTAGTCTTACCGGAAGATCAAGGAAATTTTGTGATCTAGAGTGACGCGTCGTACAAAGGATTGTGATATATTTTGATGCAGCATGGCAAAGTGATAGCTTACGCTTCAAGTCAACTGAAACCACATGAAGAAAAGTATCCGACTCATGATCTTGAATTGGCAGCTATAGTGTTTGTATTGAGATTTGGAGGCATTATCTGTACGGAGAGAAGTGTGAGATCTACACGGACCACAAGAGTTTAAAGTATATCTTTACCCAAAAGGAATTTGAGAAGCTTGAAATAGAGGTCAGTATTTTCAGCATGTATATAGATATAGTGTATGCTATGTCTTTTCAACTAGAACTATTGGAGAAGATAAGAAGATGTCAGGAAGAAGTAATGAGCCATGAACGAGACAAGTTATCAGGAGAAGAGATAGGGAGCCAAAAGAATGATAAATGAATCTTAAGATTTTCTTCCGGGATATGGATACCTAACGTGGCCGAGCTGAAAGATGAAATTCTTCAAGACGCTCATAATTCCAGATATTCAATTCATCCCAGGAGTACGAAGATGTATAGAGACTTAAGAGAAAACTTTTGGTGGACAAGTATGAAGAAAGAAATTGCAGAATGGGTAAGTAAGTGTTATACTTGCCAACGAGTCAAAGCGGAACATCAAAGGACCAGTGGACTGTTACAACCATTGGACATTCCAAAATGGAAGTGGGAACATATTGCAATGGATTTTGTAGTTGGGCTATCGAGGACCAGGGCAAATCATGATGCTATTTGGGTTATTATAGGCAGATTGACGAAGTCAGCGTATTTTCTTTCTATCAACGAAAGATTCTCATTGGATAAATTGGTTCAGCTATACCTGAATGAAATTGTGGTTCGACATGGAGTCCCAGTATATATAGTTTCAGATAGAGATCCTCGCTTTAACTCAAGATTTTGGAAAAGTTTTCAAGATTGTCTCGGAATGAAGCTGAATATGAGTACCGCGTATCATCCGCAGACAGACGGTCAAAGTGAAATGTAATAACCCCAATTTTTCGAAATTTTTGAAACCCTGATGAATAATAATTCTGACTATGCTGATTAAGGAAAATTATCAGACCACGCTATATAGGAGTACTGTTATGGAAATTCTGAGATCGTATTAGTATTCCATAAAGTAAATGAGTGTATGTAAAGGTCATCAGAATTTGAATCCGGTCACTTTGATTTTTTCCCGAAAATCCACCAGATACCGAAAGAATTGAGTATAAGGTAACATGATTAAAAGGATTTTTATTTAAGGATTATAGCAGAGGATCATTAAAGGAATATAAGATATTAATAAAGGTTTAGGGAAGCCCAAATAATAAGATTCCGGATATGATCCCTCAAACTATTAACGAGAACGAGAGTTAAGCGAACTATAAAACAAATAAGCGACCAAGAGACAAGCTTGTACAAGAAGCCAAGGATTATGACATCATCAAACCACAAGGGATTGACACATGGCAAGGAAGTGATGCATGGTGGATGATGTCATCAAGGGAGAAGATATTTATGCAAGGAAATCAAAAAAGTTTTTTCATTTTTTTCATTTCATCATTTTGCTCTCGGCCAAAATAATACCAGCAACTTCAAACTGCCAAATCTCCTTCAATACTCACTCAAATATTGTGTTCTATAGCTCGTTCAAAATTTATTGAGATGACCTACAACTATTGTTCACAAGTCTCGTCCAAATAATCATGGTAAGACATTCATTTTTACAGTTCTTTAAATAGGACTTTTAGAAACTTCAAAATCTAACTTTGTGTTTTCTTGATTGTTTGTGAGATCCAAGCTTGTATAAGGATTGATTAAGGTTTTAAGGATCCCTAGAAACTTTTAACTCATAAATCAAGGTATAAAATCTTCTTGACCTTTAGTACTAAGCTTGATTGTTTGAGTTTTTAAATGAATTGGTAAATGAATAGTTAGATCTACGCTTAGTAGTGATTTTTGTGAAGTTGTGTTGATTTTGAATGGTGAATTTGTAGTGATTGAATGATTTGGTAAAACCTTGGAGTGTGGACTGATTTTTCAGTGGTTTAAGTTATATTTGTTGTGTTATTGATTATTGGAGGATGGGAGTGAATTGATGAGGATTTAGAGTGGTAATTATTTTAGGAATCACGTAAATATAGCCGTCGTAATGCCCAATTTACCTTAGACTATTTTTGTGCTTAGCTTCAGGACCCGTGAACTCACTGTAAGATTCTGAACTTTGCCATTCTTAGCTAGATCATTTCGTAAGATTCGTTTTGGTATGTGATTCGCTTAGATCCGAAGTACGGTTTAGGAGAAACGACCGTTTTAAGTAACGGCGTTTCGCGAGCGAACCGTTACCCCTCGATTTACTTTGAAACCTTGTTTAAGGCCCTTAAAAGACTAATTGGATTACGAAACAATTATGTAAGGTGAATTAGGAAGTTGGTAAAGTATTCGCGAAAGAGTCTCCTTAAAATTCATAACAGTTAATTTATTAAAATTAGTGGAGCTGAGGGTACGCGAGCGATTAATGTAAATCATTAAGCGTATAAGCGACCGTTAGGGTATGAGTGATTTTTGACTAGTTTCTTAAGCGACCGTGGTCTAACTCCGGCTTATGTTGTTGTTCATAGGTTACCGGCCCCACTCTAAGGTTAAGTCTACCCCGGAACACTGAGGCAAGTTTTCTACCCGTTATACTGTTGTGATGACGTAAATATATTGATGCATTATCTTGAGATAAGTGCATGATTGTTATTAGCAAATCTTGGGATATATTGGAGCATGTTGATATGGTATATATATATAGTTTTCAAAACTATTAATCGAATAATGTTTATTCGATAGTTTTATATTATAAGTGAATATTATTTTTTGAATATTTATTTAAGATTCCTATTGCGATCAAAGACAAAGTTTAATTATTGAATAGAGTTTCTAGTTATGAAACTTATTTTATTTCTATTAATAAATGAATATTAGTCTGAATATTCATTCGAGGCCTTATGACTCCGCTTATTTTATTAATGAATATTAGTCTGAATATTCATTCGAGGACTTATGACTCCGCTTATTTTATTAAATAATATTCTTTATTTTCCTAACGAATAATATTTCGATATTTTCCAAGTATTCGGAAAATAATTGATACTATCAAATCATTCTTACTTTTAATATTTCCAGAGATTATTTTCAAACTTTATCAAAACTATTTTTTTGAAAGTTAGCGGATCCCAAAACTCGTTTTCAAATTTAAGATCTTTCTTTCGAAGGAGATTTAAATACTCGCTCAAAAATCTGAGGGATCCGGCTCCGTGATGTATTTTTATATTCGCAACAAGGTTGCTGTTTTGATAAAAGAGTTTTTGATTACTTACCCAACACTCGAGAAGTAAAATTCTTGAAATGTGTTAATCCATTAACATGCATCGCCTGGGAAATATTGGTGAGTTTTTCTTTCCAACTAGATGCGAATACTTGATGGAGTCGTATCAACAAGTTCCTACTTGGGGAAAGGGGAGACGAGCTTTACGTTTCAGAGTCATGGATTTCATCTAAACTAGGAGTGGTGTAAGTGGTCGAGTGGCGCTGGCCCAACCTTATTTATTGGCCCAAATGGCCCGGAAGTTCCGCTAAGACGGTCCATTCCTTACGAGTCCAGTGTTCGGTTGACAAGTAAATCCGACTATTCTCCTCTACATGTAGAAAATGGTGGGGTTACACTACTGCGACTGATTGTTAGGTCACAGAACACTGTAGAAGGGGGTTGAATACAGTGTAGAATACAATCAAATCAATTTAGAACACAAGTAACAGAAAACAGATGTATTCGATATAATAAACTCTGTTACAATAGAACTGTCCTCTCTGAGTGATGAACAAATATCACGAGTGCTGCTAGGTTACAATGTATGATCTTCTCGATAATGATAACATATATAGTGTAAACCTATGTCTGTGTTTATATAGTACACAGTTACAAGATAACTTCTAATTGATATGGAATATAATTCTGTCTCCTAAAATATATCAATCAGATATCTTATATAATTCTTCTAGTCCTCTAACTCTTTTCTTGCATATCTTCTTCTGTATTAGTCTCGATCTTCTACTGTTAATCAGCTTCCTTCCTTAACTGTAAGTCCTCTCGTACTTAAGTTCTGATATGACCTTAAGTCCTGATATGACACTAAGTCCTGACTTCCAGTAAGTACTGATTCCAGTAAGTACTGATATTTCCTGTTTGTTAAGATCTGAAAACTAAACATGAAACATATTAGACATGACATCTCAAATATATCCAAAAATCTCCCCCAACTTGTAAATTAAGCAAGAATATACAAGTTAATAGATTTGATGATGTCAAAAATATTTAAGTTCAAATGCAATAAGAGTTTAATAATACTATCAATTACAACTTACAGAACATCAAGCTTTACCAACATTACTGGATCAATCTGAATCCATAATGATTCTTAACAAAATCTTTCACCAGCTTATCTTCAGCTTTCCTCAGAACTTCAACTAACTTTGCTTTGACCTGCATCAGTTCTTCTTCTTTACTATCACCAATGTGATAAATGGCTATTCTGAGAGCTTGAATGGATGTTCTTTCAAGTCCATCACCAAGTCTGATAACTTTAGAATGTGAAGAGTTTTCATTATAACATAAGCATTTTCCTTTCAGAATTACTTCCAGCTTAGCAGAATTCTTCAGCATAGGAATTTCTCTTCCATCATCTTCAGTAATCATTGGATTGTAATTTGAAGTCTTTGTACCAGAGATTCTGAGTAGATCTTTTATAGCCTTTAAAATGTATTCTGACCATCTTCTTGTAACATCAGATTTTACTTCCAGAAGATAGTGAATATATTGAAGCTCTCTGACAGACTTCTTTAGTATATCAGTATCAGCTAGTCTATAAGTCCTTCCATCATTGAGAAATAAGATCAATTTCTCTTTTAGATTCTCCTTATCATGAACATCTATCACAACTTGAGCAGACAACACCTTGTCAAGATGCTTTTGTTTGATTTGTTCATATGGTTTATCTGTCAACATGAAAGGATCTCTTAGAGTAACTTCTACTCCTGTTTGAATATTCTCTTCATCAGAACCTAATCCAGCTCGATCTCTAGGTTGCTTGGCTCTCAACCCAAATGTAGCGAGTTGATTAATCATGAGATTAGATTTTGGTTCAACTGGAGTAGCTTTCTTCCATAACAACTTCTTCTTATCAGCAATTATAATTTTATTCAAATCAACTTGAACATTATCAGTAGTTGATGTCTTGATAGCTTGATCAGAATTTGTTGTTTCTTCTATAGCTTGCTGTCCTTTATTCTGAACAACTTGAGCAGTGTCAGAGGTTATTTTAGATTCTTCAATTATCTTTCTTCTTTTCAAAATTTGAACAGTTTTATCTTTAACAAGATTACCATCAGTTACTTGGACCATTTTGCATACTGGTTTCATCAGATTTTAAGAAATTTTCATCTCCACTGACTTAATTGGTTCAACAACTTTTTCTCTCCCTTTGTCTTTGGGATTACTCTCAGTCTGTGATCTAGTCTTGAATTTTGAACTTTCAGAATTTGACTTTTCCTTGATCACAATGCCTGTTTCCTCAGGTCTTGGAGGTTTCTTTGCATCAGAAGCTTTAGACTTAAGATTTGTCTTTTCAGTTGCAACTCTAGCTTTTTCCTCCTTGAGTGCTTCTAAATCCATTCATGGATTGTGTTTCAGAAATAATCTTCTTGCTATCTCCTCATCAAGTGTCTGAATTTTAGGATCTTTGTAATAAACAGTAGTCTGCTTCCCTTTTAGCTTAAGAGTTTGCATAAACTTCTGAGAGACTTTTGATCTTGACTGAATCAGATATCAGAACTTGATATCGAACTTTGTTTATCAGCACTTGACTTCAGACTTTGAACATTCACAGCATCAAAACTTGACTTGTTCTGTATACAAAATTTTCCTTGAACTTTTCTTTGACCTCTGCTCTTTTCAGAGTTTCCCTGGTTATCACCTTTATCATCCTTCTTCTTCAGTACTTGAGTAGGTGAGCATTTGGACTTAACTACCTTCTCCCCCTTTTTTGGCATCATCAGGAATTAAGAGAGAGAGAAGAAGTTCAACTGAAGATTGGATTTCATCCAATTGAGCTTTCTGAGAAGCTTGATTAACCAGAACCTCAGCAATTTGGGCCTGTTGCTCCTATTGAACCTTCTCAATGGCTTCAATTTTCTCAAGAGTAGGTCTGACATACCTATTATTGTCAAGCTTAAGCTGTAGATCTAGCTTATCAGCTTGTTCCCTGTGTATATCAACTTTAGCATGAGTAATAGAATGTAAACCATGAAGACTTCTTGTACTTATAGCTGTAACCTTGAGTTGAGTCTTGAAATCAGAATTGATAATAACTCATTAGCTTTTGATACAGGCTCTGTCAGAATTTTGGTGCATGGAATAAAATCTGAGTCATTCCACTTCTTGGTCCACTCAACTCCCCTATGAGTTTCTTCCCAAGGTACAGGAACATCCTGTCTAACAAATTTCTTCACCAAAACTTCCTTTTCCAGAATAGGAACTGGAGTTTTAACAGAAATACTGCCTCCAGAACTTGAGAAAGTTTCATCATTTTCTGATAGTACAAGAGTGTGTGATGCAACTGGAGATCCAAGAATAATATCATCTAAATTCTGATCATCAGAATTTATCTCCAGAGCCGGTCTCTTTGATGTACATGGTAACTCAGCATCTAAAATTTGAGTTTTGACTGTAGATGGCTGAGCTTCAGTACTTGGAGCTTCCAGATAAAGAACTTGAGGTATATTCAAATTGTGAATATCTATCTCAGAGTTGTCAGTTTGTTCTTTAGCATCATCTGTAGCTTTTATTACAGAGTCAGGAGGGGTAACCACTATATCAGTAGCAGTGTCTGTGGCATGATCTGAAGAAATCAGAGCTTCAATAATGATTGGTTCTTGTGAGATCAGAGATTCCTGATCCCCTTCCTCTGCTTCCTCATTATCGTCTGATGAAGATTTAGCCAAATACCTCCTAGCCTTCATTTTCTTCAATCTCCTTGCTAAAGAAGGAGTTGCTATTGTAGAATCATAATTTACAGATTTCCTTTTCAAAGTATCAGAACTTTGAGCTGCTCTTTCTTTCTGAGAAGTAACATTCTCAGCTTCATATATCACAGGTTCTGATGCAGGAACCTGTGCTTCAATCGTTTCCTCCTCAAATCAACAAAATTTATTATTGACCATAATTGTAATCAAAACATTCATCACAGGATAAAGTTAAAAATAGATGAAGTGAAGATTAACAAATTGCAATTAAACATGCACAGTCACATAATATGAGAAACAGAGACTAAATCGTGCAATTAAAGGAAATTTCATTAATATATCAGATGAGTACATTTCATGAAATTTATCAATTACATGCAAAAATTACAAGATAGTCCTATGCTAAGATTCTTAACATCAACAACCTTAGTCCTAGTCTAAGAAGCCTGACAAAGCTGGCGGTGAAGAGAAAAGGACGGATGACAATTAATTCTTCTTCTGACTTTCAACAAAGAGAACAGCAAGATGAATAATTTGCTCCTGCTGTTTAAGAATACGAAGATTAACTTCTCTTTGGAAAGACAAAATATCATTTTTAATGTTGTTTGGAAGTTGAATCCAGATGTCAAATGGAATGTTGTTGATAGAATATGAAGTCAAAATTCCATTTCTAAAAATGCTCACAGTGTCTGTGCCATAGCAGTAACACCAACTAACATGTGCCATTGTTTGAGAGAAATAAAAAGATGTGATTTTATTGATGAATGATCAGTCATTTATATAGCTAATGGAATACCAAGGGACGCGGGGACTGTTTAACAATTACAAGTAAAAATAATGATCTCTCGACTCCCTAGACCGATGTGTAATAATAACAGACAGTAAAAAGTTAAAGCAGGAGTTAATGGGCACGGGAAATAATTAAAAATTATTGTGCACAAGCAGTTTTTCAAGACTAACACGTTTACCACTAACCAATAATGATTATGACTGTTTTTATTTTACCCAAATATATTATGATTTAAATATGACTGTTTCAGATTTTACCACAAATAAGTCAAGTAAAGAATAATGCCACATAAGCATCAAAGAGTCCATCAGGATTTAATATCAGAACTTAACTTATATCAGTTTTTACCAGTCATCAGAATTTGGCTTCTGTACTCAAAAAGTGAATGTTTGTTTCTGTAATTCTTAGTACAAAGACTGCCTTGTTTTATTCAGAGTTTAATCATCAGAACTTCCATCAGAACTTGTCCTCAGAATTTATGCAAATGACACTTAACTGTTTGTCAAAAACAACTTAATCACCATAGTAATTTTCATCATTCATATGGAGTGAAAGTGTGTGCATTCAGAAAAATATCAGATAAAGATTAAAGTCTAATAAACTTCAGTACATCTTAGAAATAAGGCATAACTCAGAAAAGTGCTTAAAATTTGTCATCAATCATGAAGTCTACTATAGAATAAATTTATGCATGAGTCCAACTCAACTGTTTGTGCTCATTTTATGCATCTTTTGAAATTCCTTTTTATATTGGCTTCTCAGTGTAAGTGAGTCACGACTGCTTATCAGAATTTATGTTGTTGTCAGAGTATTTCTCCAATAATCAGAGATTGTGAAAAGTCACCAAGAAAATTTATTTGCTTTTCTAATGCATATAACTTAATACCAGCAATGCACTTGTATCTTCTCTTCCACATATTTACTCTAGATCTCAAGAGAGTACCTGACTTATATATATATATATTTTTCTTTTCTTTTGATTAGTGAGGCTTATCAGCATATGGTTCATCCTTAAGATTTACTGACATCAGAATCTAACATATAAGAAGAAATAATCTAGTTTGTGACTTAGTAATAAGATACACAAAGTAAACTTGACTAAGCTCAAAATCAAAATTTGCTTGTGTTAATGAGTTTCCACATAAACAACTAATGCAAACATGGGATTTCCAGTACGTTAAAGACTACTAGGTCAGCATCTAGCACAGTTATCCTCATTGGATTGAATAGTCACAGAACATTCAAAACAGTTATCAGAGTATAAAGATCCACATCAGATAACAATCAGCATTTTATGAATTTTCAAATTTTAAGCACAGATTATATAGAGATAATACAATCTGTAAACACTTATCATAAAGTCTGATGCATGAGAATAAAAACTAAGCAGATTTAGAGAAAGAACCCAAAACCATTCCAAGTTCATTTACCAATCTTATAAAAGTAGCTTCACATAGTGGTTTTGTGAAGATATCTGCTAGCTGTTGATCTGTTGGAACAAAATACAACTCCACTGTACCTTCTTCCACATGTTCCCTTATGAAATGGTACCTAATGCTGACGTGCTTCGTCATTGAGTGTTGAACTGGATTACCTGTCATAGCAATAGCACTTTGATTATCACAGTAAATAGAGATTTTAGAAAATTCTAACCCATAATCCAGTAACTGATTCTTCATCCAAAGAATCTGTGCACAACAGCTTCCTGTAACAATATATTATGTTTCTGCAGTTGATGTGGAAGTTGACTTCTGTTTCTTGCTAAACCAAGAAACCAATCTTCCTCCAAGAAATTGGCAGCTTCCACTAGTGCTTTTCCTGTCTATTTTGCATCCTGCAAAATCTGCATCTGAGTAACCAATTAGCTTAAAATCTGATTCCCTAGGATACCACAATCCCAGATCAGCTGTACCCTTAAGGTACTTGAAAATTCTTTTCACAGCTATTAAGTAAGGTTCTCTTGGATCAGCCTGAAATCTTGCACAAAGACAGGTAGCATACATGATATCAGGTCTACTTGCAGTTAAATAAAGTAAAGAGCCAATCATACCTCTATAGTTAGTAATATCTATTGATTTACCAGTATCCTTATCTAACTTGGTTGCAGTGGCCATGGGAGTGGATGCAGTTGAACAATCTTGCATTCCAAATTTCTTCAGTAAATTTCTGGTGTACTTGGATTGACAGATAAAAGTGGCTTCTTCATTTTGCTTGACTTGAAGGCCCAGAAAATAGCTGAGTTCTCCCATCATACTTATTTGATATCTTGACTACATTAGCTTTGCAAACCTCTCACAGAGTTTGGCATTTATAGAACCAAATATGATATCATCAACATATATCTGTACCAAAAGTAAGTCTTTTCCATGGTTGAGTTAGAATAAAGTCTTGTCAATTGTGCCTCTGTGAAATCCACTTTCCAGAAGTAATTGAGCTAAAGTCTCATACCATGCTCTTGGAGCTTGCTTAAGGCCATAAAGTGCTTTGTCAAGCCTGTAGACATGATTAGGAAATTTAGGATCTACAAATCCTGGAGGTTATTCAACATATACCTCTTCTTCCAATTCTCCATTAAGAAAAGCACTTTTCACATCCATTTGAAAGACTTTAAACTTTTTGTGAGCAACATAAGCCAAAAAGATCCTTATGGCTTCTAATCTAGCAACTGGTGCAAATGATTCATCATAATCAATACCCTTTTGTTGAGAGTAGCCTTTAGCAACCAGCCTTGCTTTATTCCTTATAATTATGCCATTACTATCAGTTTTGTTTCTGAACACCCATTTTGTGCCCACAACAGATCTATTCTTTAGTCTTGGCACTAGGGTCCAGACTTTATTTCTTTCAAATTCATTTAACTCTTCCTGCATTGCTTACACCCAATCAGCATCTTGAAGAGCTTCTTCCACTTTCTTTGGTTCAGTCTGAGATAGAAAGGAATGATAGAGACATTCATTTGAAGTTGCAGTTCTAATTCTGACACCTGCTTTAGGATCTCCAATGATTAAATCAGGTGTGTGTGATTTAGTCCACTTCCTTGCAGATGGAAGTTGATCTCTAGAACTAGATTCTCCCCCATGATCCATGCTGTCTCCATTAGCATTTTCTGATGCTCCCCTTGTAGTTATGCTCTCTGAGACTTCAGAATTTGAGTTTGATTTTTCAGGAGTTGAAGAATCAGAGCTTCCAGAATTATTAGAATTTAGCTCATCAGAACTAGATGAATCATCACTTGAAGAGCCAGTGACAGGTTCTGATGCTTCTTTGAAGTCTTGAGATGTGGTAGGATCTTCAGTTTGCTCCCCCTGGACAGGTGCAATTTCCTTTGGAGTTGTTAGCACAGATTCAATGACATCAGTACTTACAGGTTCAGAGTTTAAGTCATCAGAATTTACAGAATCAGAATTTAAGTCTTCATTCTCAAATCTCAGCTGATCATGATCATTGAAATCTTCAAGTCCAGTAATCTTCTTATCATCAAAAGAGACATTGATAGATTCCATGACAACCCTTGTTCTTAAATTGTAGACTCTGAAGGCTTTTATGGAAAGTGGATATCCAACAAAAATTCCTTCATCAACTTTTAGATCGAATTTTGGCAGCTGCTCAGGATGAGTCTTAAGAAAAAACACTTGCAACCAAATACATGAAAGCATTTCAGATTTGGCTTCTTTTTCTTCACATCTCATATGGTGTTTTTCCATGTTTGTTTATGAGTGTAGCATTCTGTGTAAAACAAGCAGTCTGCACAGCTTCAGCCCAAAAATAAGTTGGCAGCTTTGCTTCATCAAGCATAGTTCGTGCAGCTTCAATGAGAGTCCCGTTCTTTCTTTCTATAACTCCATTTTGTTGAGGAGTTCCAGGTGCAGAAAATTCTTGTTTGATTCCATGTTCTTTGCAGTACTCTTCCATATTTGAATTCTTGAACTCAGTGCCAGTATCACTCCTTATTATTTTAACAGAATCTTTGACCAACTTATCTAGCTGTCTGACATGATCAGTTAAAGTAAATGCAGTTTTATTCTTCTTGTGCAAGAAGTACACCCAAGTGTACCTTGTGAACTCATCCACTATAACCATAACATATTTTTTCTTTGCAATAGACATGACATTGACTGGACCAAATAGATCAACATGTAGTAAGTGATAAGGCTCAAGAATTGATGACTTAGTTTTGCTCTTGAAAGAAGATTTTCTTTGTTTTGCCGTTTGACATGAATCACAAAGACCATCAGGAGCAAATACTGATTTTGGAAGTCCTCTCACAAGATCTTTCTTTACAAGCTCATTTATGTTGTTGAAGTTTAAATGAGAGAGTCTTTTGTGCCAATTCCAGCTTTCTTCAATTGATGCTCTACTCAACAGACAGATTGCAGAACCATCAGTACTTGTTGAAAGTCTGGCTTCATAAATGTTACCAAGCCTGTAACCTTTCAGAACCACTTTGTCTGTAGAATTGCTTACAACTTCATAGTGTTCTTCAAAGAAATCCACATGATAACCTCTATTACAGATTTGACTTATACTCAACATATTGTGTTTAAGTCCTGAGAATAGAGCTACTCTTTCAATGATGACATTCCCAAGATTAATATTGCCATATCCCAGAGTTTTTCCCAAGTTGCCATCTCTATAAGAAACTTCTGGGCCATCTTTCTCCACAAAGTCTGAGAGCAAGGCTTTATTTTCAGTCATATGTCCTGAACATCCACTATCCAGTATTAGGATGTTTCTCCTGTTATGCTGCAATCACAAAGACCACTAATGGTTAGTTTTAAGGACCCAGACTTGCTTGGATCCTTTGGCCTTTTTAAGTTTGTTAGCATTTGCAGCGGATTTAATATCAGAGTTTATGCTAACATGCTGTTTATCAGAACTTATATCAGACTTTGCTTCAGGTTTCACACTAGAAGGAATTAAAGCAACTTTCTTGAAAGAAGGTTTTATTTGATAATAATCATAGTATAAACTATGATATTCCTTACAAGTATAAATGGAAAGCCATAAACTACCACAATGAAAATAAGGATTTTGTGGCTTAAACCTAACAGACTGACTCTTAACTCCTGACTTAGGAGTTAAAGAGTTTATATTCTTATTCTTCCTGTAAAAAGAAGCAAGATGGTTAGAGTTTCCACAATTATAACATTTCTTTCTAGGAGCATTAGGAACAGGCATATAATTATTGCTTTTATTCATACCTTCCTTTCCATTCCTATTTTTTCCTAGCTGCCTTAACCTTGTTGACATTCCTTATTTCTTTCAGCTTATGTTTAAGCTGCTTCTTAGTCATTAAGCCTATGTTGACTTCAGCTGGTTTTTCCTGTTCTAATTTATCAGAAGTTGACTTCTCTTTAACTTCTGTCACAGACTCTTTCATCTTTTCAGAATCAGACTTTACAGTTTTAGCAACAAACTTAACAGGATTTACCTTTGGCTTAACAGTTTGTTTAACAACAATTGGCTCAATTTGTTTAGTTCCCTTTTCACTTTTGTCATCTCCATAACCTAAGCCCTCTTTCCAGTTTCCACTACTTAATAAATTCTGAGTTGTTCTGCCAGAGTTAGTCCAAGTCCTGACAATCTCTTTTTCTTTTTCTAACTCAGTTTTTAGAGATTTATTCAGTTTCAACAATTCATCTCTAACATAAAAAGCATCATCTCTCTCTTTCTGAGTTTGATGAAACATAACTAACTCCTTTTCTAAATAATCATTCCTTTTCTTAAAAGCAAGATTTTTAGAAGTTAATATTTCACATGTTAAAGTTTGATCTCTGTAGCTAATAAACATGGTTTTACGATATAATCTCAACTCAGTAATATCATCAGTATGAAAGGCATAAGTTGTTTGAGGTACCTTTAACTCAGCAGTTAAAGGGCTGCCATCAAGGCATAGTTCACCTCGTCTTCAGAATCTGAAGTGTCTATCCATCTTTTCTTCTTTGTGACAAGTGCCTTGCCTTTGTCACTCTTTCCTTTCTTGCAGTCAGGAGAAATGTGGCCTCTTTCACCATAATTGTAGCATTTGACATTTGAGTAATCTCCTCTGTTAGACTTTCCTCCTCTGCCTTCAGATTTTCTGAATCCCTTCTTATCAGAACTTCCACCTTTCTTGAAAAACTTCTTTCCCCTTCTGAATTTCCTGTAGGCTATCTTTGTGATACCCTTCACCATAAGAGCACACAATTTCATCATCTCTTCATCAACATCTACTTTAGGTAAACTTTCAGTTTCTGAATCATCATCATCAGAACTTGATGATTCTGAATCAGACTTTGTGATCAGAGCTTTTCCTTTGCCTTTCTTTGAGATAACTACTTTGGGGAATTCCTCCTCAGCCTTAAGAGCAAATGTTCTTGACTTTCTCCCTTGTCTCTTGCTTCTTTGATCCATCTCAAGTTCATAAGTCTTGAGCATACCATAAATTTCATCAAGAGTAGTTTCATCAAGAGCATAGTTGTCTCTTATAATAGTAGCCTTCAAATCCCAACTTTCAGGAAGAGCTAAAAGCAATTTTAGATTTGAATCTTCAAGATCATATTCCTTGTCCACTAGTGACGGATCATTCAAGAGTTTGACAAACCTGTCATATAAGTCAGTTAATGACTCATCACTTTTTGAGTCAAAGTGCTCATACTCTTGAGTGAGTATAGTCCTTCTGTTCTTCTTGATTGCATGAGTTCCCTGGCATCTTGTCTCCAAAGCATCCCATATCTCCTTTGCAGTCTTGCAGTAAATTACCCTGTTTGACATGACATTATCAATGGCACTATGCAGCAAATGTCTTACCTTTGCATCCTTGGCAATAGATAAGATATCTTCAGCTGTATACTCACTTTTCTCCTTTGGTATGGTCTTTGCTGGCTGATCTGTAACTACAACAGAGAGCTTGGTTGGCTTATGTGGTCCTTCATTAATTCTGTCAAGGTATTCTGGATTTGTAGCTTCCAGAAACATAGCCATCTTCACTTTCCATATGGGATACTCAGAAGGTCTCAACATGGGAACCCTAATAGTCTCATATCGACTATGGGTTTGAGTCTTCGGAGTTTCTTCAGTTTTGGCGGGCTTGGTTGGATTTTCTGCTTCTTCAGACATGATTGTTTTGGATCTTTACTGTATGTGTGTTAACATATAAGCTCTGATACCACTTGTTAGGTCACACAACACTGTAGAAGGGGGTTGAATACAGTGTAGAATATAATCAAATCGATTTTGAACACAAGTAACAGAAAACAAATATTCGATATAATAAACTCTGTTACAATGGAACTGTCCTCTCTCAGTGATGAACAAATATCACGAGAGCTGCTAGGTTATAATGTATGATCTTCTCGATAATGATAACACATATAGTGTAAACCTATGTCTGTGTTTATATAGTACACAGTTACAAGATAACTTCTAATTGATATGGAATATAATTCTGTCTCCTAAAATATATCAATCAGATATCTTATATAATTCTTCTAGTCCTCTAACTCTTTCCTTGCATATCTTCTTCTGTATTAGTCTCGATCTTCTACTGTTAATCAGCTTCCTTCCTTAACTGTACGTCCTCTCGTACTTAAGTTCTGATATGACCTTAAGTCATGATATCACACTAAGTCCTGACTTCCAGTAAGTACTGATTCCAGTAAGTACTGATATTTCCTGTTTGTTAAGATCTGAAAACTAAATATGAAACATATTAGACATGACATCTCAAATATATCCAACACTGATCATCGTGAGTGGTCTTCCTGGCGCGACAAACTCCCGTAATGAGTTCATCATCAAGTTTGGATATTTCTGCAGCACTACCTAGAGCATTTCGATAGAAAGGCTAAGGCTGGGCGATTGTTGAGTGTTGGCAGGGTCAAGCTTTCAAAATGATGTTTCCATCAAATGAAGTATCTCGTAACTTCATTTCATTTTGATGATATTTCAAAGATTGATTCTATACAAGTTTTGTCTTGTAGCTTCATCTATGGGATGAACTATTTATACCTTGAACGGTGGTAGTTCAAGTAGTAGTCGAAAAAGATATAAGTATATTGGAGTATCTTGTAACTTCATCTTTTCAACTTATATCTAGTTAATGATTATCTTATGCATGACAAAGATTTTCAAAAAAATGTTGAGACAAGGTTAGATATATGAGATCACCTTGTAACGATATTTTTATACAGTTATAAACTGGAACTCTATGTATATTATGCATGGGAGAGGATTTCCAAGATTTTGAAAAATATATATACATATATACTGAATATTTTGTGACTTGGTCGCGTTAAGATATCAAACTTGGTTCATTTCTTCTCGACAAGACTTCATGAGTACTATGATTATGCTCATATATTGTTAATTATTATACATATTATTTCGATGGGCTTGTTGCTCACCCTTGCTTTCTTCTTTCATCACATAACAACAGATAGACAAGATAAACAGGACCAAGCTCCCAATTCGCAAGCGGATATGAAACGTTCCACAGTTTCCTCTAGGCGTTGATGCTACGGTAGCTGAGGTAGAATCTACCCATAGGCTAGGTTTTCAACTGTTGATGTACCAGACTTATGTATATTTATGAATTGTAATAATGGAAAAGAATATGTAAATTTATTCAGAAACCCTTTTGAGGTGTAATGACTTATAATTGTGGAATAAAATGACTTGTGTTATTTTTGGGTATTCATCTCTGAGACTATAACTTGTGGTGTGTGTGTATATTGTGGGGTCACAGTACGCAGTAGTTGGTTGTTTTTTAAGATTAAGTGTTATTAAGGGAAATGGAACTCGTGACAACCCGGATCCCCGACCCCGGATTTGGGGGTGTTACAGAAATGGTATCAGAGCCAAGCGTTATAAACCTCAGAGATGATGTGACGTTAAAATAGTAAGTTCACTAAGATAATAAGAACTCTTTCCAAGTTCATAGTAGGACTACCTAACGTAGTACTGACAGTTAAAACCCTTACGGGAACCCTTATAAATATTATGAGAATAATATAGATCGTTATCGTATAAGGTAGCGGGGCACCGAACCCTGAAGTTCAAGAATAACAATACGATGATGGTTTACTATATATTGGGGATCAAATTGTGGATCCAATGGACCACCCTAATGAGGGACCAGATGATGTTCATATTGAGGATGTAGCGGTTGAGGATGTTGTCCTAGAAGGGATTTTTGCTGAGGAGGATCCCGTGAAGGATCCTAACAAGACTGAAGAGATGATCGCCAAGGAATAATGACCGTAGTCCGGGTGACTACCAGAGATAGGATTGGTCGGTTATTACCGTAGGTTCGTTCAAATTTGCGAAGATAGCAGCCCCTTTAACGCGGCTTACTCGTAAGACTGGGAAGTACGAACGAACAGAGAAATGCGAGAACAGCTTCCAAAAACTGAAGAAAAGATTGGTGACGACCCCTATATTGGCGTTGCCAGATAGAAAAAGAAATTTTGTGATTTGTAGTGATGCTTCGCACAAGGAATTAGGGCGCGTTCTTATACAGCGCGGAAAGGTAATCGCGTACGCGTCAAGACAATTAAGGGAAGATGAAATTCGATATCCCACCCATGAGCTTGGGCTCGTGGCAATAGTTTTTTTCCTTAAAGATTGGAGGCACTACTTGTATGGAGAGAAGTGCGAGATTTACACAAACCATAAGAGCTCTAGTACATTTTCATGCAGATAGAGCTCAACATGCGCCAGAGGAGGTGGTTAGAGCTAATCAAGGATTACGAATATGAGATTACTTATCATCCAGGGAAAGCCAATGTGGTGGCTGACGCCCTTAGTAGAAAGGAGAGACTCACGATGATAATGTCTTCGGGAGAGTAGATAAAAGATTTTGAGAAAATGGAAATAGAAGTGAAGGTAACCGGAGCCGGTATTGATAGGTTGTTTGAGGTTGTAATGCAGCCTAAATTTTGGGAAAAAATCATATTGTGCCAAGAAAAAGTGATGAATGAAGGCAGAGAGCCAATGACTCGAGAAGGGATTAATACCGAGAAAGATGATAAGGGAATAAAGAGGTATTCCTACAGAATTTGGGTTCCAAATGTTTAAGAACTTAAGGACTGGATCTTAGATGAAATCCATAGTTCGAGGAATAAGATTTAGGGCAAACTCTGAATGTGATAGTCAGGGAGGTCGCCATCAAGAAAGAAAGAACCCATAACATAATAAAGTGGAAATCAAGGATTTTAACGTATAAGATGACCCTGATTACGGGGAGTAGGATGAAACATTTCATACCAAGAAAACAGAAGTCGAGCAAGATAGGGAGAACCAGGACGGTACTCCTATGGGGCAATTCATGGACCTGCCTAAACAAAACTTAAACTTTTACCCCCAACCACCACCCTGAGGAAACAATGTGGTGTGAAATTCTTTCGAGACCTCTAAGTCGCTAAGCTTTCAGAGTTCCAAGGAACAAGCTGACCCAGTCGATGCGAGAGCCTGGTTAAAGGAAATAGAGGAATCATTTGAGATCTAAATTATTGATAAAGCGCAAAAGATTATTTTTCCCCTTACATTCCAAAGAGAAAGGCCAACACTGGTGAGAAGCTTATAAATAAATGAAGATAGTATAGAGGAGTAAGAGCCAGACCAAAGATGGATGAGTATGATGAATAATGAATCTAGGTTGTGAAAGTCGTCAAGGTTCGTCTGAAGGACATGTATCTAGAATGACGGGATGTTTAAAATCAATGCTTATGTTGTTATGGTTCACGAAATGGTTGCAACATAAACGAAAATAAAAGACTGAAGGGGCAAGTAATATAAAGGGATATAAAGGAAATAAAGTTGAGAAGCGATAATGGAGTTAGGTATGTGAAACCTTAAGAAACCCTAGCAATAAACATAGAGAATTGTGTCATCATCAGCGCAATGGTGACGGATCATGAGATAAAGTCAATGTTTGAAGGCGTAAGCGATAGATATAATTAATCCCCTTTAAGTTGAGAGTATTCGATGAAACTTTGAGATAGACCGATGGATTAACAAGGAAACACAGATGGACTGAGGAGACGGGATAATAAGAAATTAGGAAAATGGGATGAAGGAAGTGACCTTCAAGAATGTGAAGTATATGTAAGACTGGTGGCTTGATACCCCAGAAAGGGAGACGCCGGGTATAAAAGATATCCCAACATTGAGATGACAATTGAGATAAATAATGGAGATAAATGAATAGTTAGAACTAAAAAGTTCACATTGAACATGACCAATATCTTCCTAAAACATCCCTGTTATCATTACCAAATCAGGAAAGAAAAGCGGATAACCATTGTTATCTTTTGGAGGCCATATGGATTGGCCTCAACTTGAATAAGGATGCTATTGTGAAATTTGGTATAAACTATCGAGGTGGGAATGATTGAATAAGATAATCTATCAAGGATATATGACTTGATTTATCCATGGAAGGATGCAAGTACCTTTTTAAAGGTAGAATTAAGGATGGAACTGCGATAACTTGAGATGAACCATGTGGGAATGTATACATGTTGGTATTTCACCCTTAATAAGGATAATATGAGTTTTGACAGTATGAAGTGGAAAGGATTAAGGTAACACCAAACTGTAAGGATCAGTGGAGAAATTTTTCAGAAGTATATTGACAATGGTTCTAGTATCAGTAAATGGTGTCTTGATATGCCCTGTACCTAGGGAGTGCATGAGGAATGATTTAAGAATAACCTTGGAGAAGTTACAAAAAGAGTGGTGATATTTAAGTTTTTACAAATAGAAACTTTGGTAAAGGAAATATGACGTAATAATAATGCCAACTGGGACACGTGTTAAACCATGAGAAAGTATGGATCGAACCAATAAAGGTCGAAATTGTTTAAGACAATTAGGACCTAAGATAAAAGATGTCCTAAGTATGACCGAGAGTTAGTCGTGACAATGTTAACCTCTAAAGACCGAGGCAATAACTTTTGGAAAAAAATGGTGATACTTTTTTCTCACTAAAGCGTAAGGAATAGCATTTTCGCAGAAGCAGTGATTGGAAATGAGGTAGAAAATTTTGTTGGAGATCGTTCAAAAGATATTGATTATAAGGAACTATTACTATCAGGAAAGGCCAATGAGGTGGCCGACACTCTAAGTATAAGAGAGCAATTATAGGCGCTCGTGCCAGAGGAATACAGTGATGATGGTTAAAGCCGTGAAGGTTGTATTATGGTATGAAAGATTGACATTCCTTCTGATAATTGTGCGATACTCAACCGTAATAGTATTTTGGTAAAGATTTAATTCATGTAATCGTCGTGAGCGGGCTATCTATCTTTGAAGGTCCTATCTTGAGATTAGCCAGGACCGTGTTACGAAAGGACTAAATGAACCTTTGAGCTTCATGTCTCCCAATAAAGACATATGGTTAATAATGGTATTAACCTGCTATCGTTGCTTTTATTGAAACTCTTATGCAATTTTATCTGCTTTATGTTATATGTACGTTAAGTTCAGGAGTGTTCTTCATGTATCATGAATGGTGATTATGTTACCTCCTTAGAGGAATTCAATACGGTAGGTATGGAATCTGTATGGTTAGATATTAAGATTTCATGGAAAATGAATGACTACAGTAGGTCAGCGGTGGACCATAGTAATGCAACAATGATTCTACGAGGAATGAGCCGGTTATAACTGTGAGAGTTGTATTGCAATGGATGTTGAGATTGAGTACCACTAATCGGATCGTTATGATGTATAAGTTATTATTGATAGATAAACTAAGCCAAAAAATTACCTATGATATATTTATTCCTTCTTATCGATAAAGAGTAGTATAACTATACGAAGAAGGTTGCGGTATAGTAATGGATTCTAGTAATGATGATGTCTAGAATGAAATCCCAGATTCGATTTTCACTGTCGAGAGAGTTTCAAAGGTGATTGTTTATAAGCTCGCGCAAGAGCATGGGTCCATAGAATGATGGACGGAATGGTAAATATTCAGGCACGTGAATTGCGATGCTATAATACTTGATGTTGAGATATATACATAAATATGTTTTGTTCTCCTGTGATAAACCTCTATAGTTCAGAGGTAGACTCCAAGCCAGATGTTTTGTGGCAATATTTTTATATAATTCTCTTAAATTCTTTCTTTTCTCTTCTTTTCATTTTCGTGTAAACTGAGAAGAACAACCCTTCCAGAAGGGGAGGTATTGTCAAATGACTATCTATCTGTATGATAGAAGCCTAGTAGGATACCACATGTTGTTTAATTGCTTGTCAAGTACTAAAGGCTGGCCACCTTCTATACTAACTATGCAATAGAACAAATGTTCATGATCATAGTGATCTCTCAAAAAATTCTTTTACTTCTATATGATTGATCAAACTTTGGAAGATAGAAGCAGCTAGAAAAGGAGTAGTATAAGTATGGTGGTATTCGGAATGAAAACGCGTTCGTGATACTAAGGTTGACGCATTTATTAAAAGGTTATAAAACTCTAGCGAGTAAAGGTATATCTATAATAGTATTCTGTACGGAAGATAGGAACGATTACGAACTAGAAAATAGTAGGTATTGAGAAGCAAAAGCTATAATGCTAGAAGCTATGATGAGAGTCTGTGCAATAGACTTGAAAGAATTTGGAATGATCACTTAACGCGGATTGAGTTTTCTTACGACAATAGATCGTATGTCAGTATCGAGATGTCGCCTTATGAGATCCTTGAGGGAAGACAATGTCGATATCCCTTATGTTAGGATGAAGTAGTAGAGCGCAAGATGCTCGGACCAGCAGTTTGGACCAAGGATATGATAGATTTAACCAAAGGACGGCTGGTAGCATCCCAAGATCGACTATAGAAGTATGTCAGTTTGGCCCGAAAGGACAAAGAGTATGAAGTAGGGAACCTAGTATTGTTAAAGGTATTCCCTTGAAAATGATTGATGAGGTTCGGAAATAAAGGAAAACTAAGTCCACGATTTGTTGGACCCTTGGATATATTAAGACGTATTGGGAAGTTATCAAATGAACTAGCCCTACTCCCGAACCTGCAACAAGTTCGCAATGAGTTTCAAGTATCAATGTTAAGGAAGTATGATCCAAAGGCGAGACATATAAGGGAATATGAACACGTAAACCTCCGACCAGACTTGACCTATATGGAGCAACCAGTAAGGGTTATGGCTTGAAAGAAGCAAGTGCTTAGGAACAGGGTTATCAGACTAGTCAGAGTTTTGTGGTAAAACCACAATGTGAGGAATTTTTTTTTTTTTTTGACTTGAGAGTCAGAAAGCGCAATGCTAGAAAAGCATCCCCAATTGTTTTCTATCTAATTCCGAGACGGAATCCTTTTAAGGAGGGGAGACTGTAATAACCCCAATTTTTGGCAATTTTTGAAACCCTGATGAATAGTTATTTTTTTCTGACTATGCTGATTAAGGAAAATTATCAGACCACGCTATATATGAGTACTGTTATGGAAATTCTGAGATCGTATTAGTATTCCATAAAGTAAATGAGTGTATGTAAAGGTCATCAGAATTCGAATCCGGACACTTTGATTTTTTTCCCGAAAATCCACCAGATACAGAAAGAATTGAGTATAAGGTAACATGATTAAAAGGATTTTTATTTAAGGATTATAGCAGAGGATCATTAAAGGAATATAAGATATTAATAAAGGTTCAGGGAAGCCCAAATAATAAGATTCCGGATATGATCCCTCAAACTATTAACGAAAACGAGAGTTAAGCGAACCGTAAAACAAATAAGCGACCAAGAGACAAGCTTGTACAAGAAGCCAAGGATTATGACATCATCAAACCACAAGGGATCGACACATGGCAAGAAAGTGATGCATGATGGATGATGTCATCAAGGGAGAAGATATTTATGCAAAGAAATCAAAGAAGCTTTTTCATTTTTTTCATTTCATCATTTTGCTCTCGGCCAAAGTAATACCAGCAACTTCTTATTTATAATTAATTCAAATAATTCCTGAAAAATATTTTTAAATCTTTAAAATTATATTTTGGCATTTAAAAATCAATTAATATTATTATTAATCGATTTATTCCTATTTAAATCTTATTTTATTCATAATAAATGAACCGTTCGTCCGTTTAATACAAAACGAACACGTACTGATTTAGAAAAACATTACGCTTCCAATAAGAATCCAATAAGAATGCTTTCGAGTCCTAATTTCTTTTGTAATGCAATGTCACTTGAATTGTCTATTATTCTGAGTCGGTATCTGACCCATAAACACTATTATTGACCTGATTTCAGTTCTGAATGTATTGAAACCCATCTTTTGACAATTGTTTATGTGTTGCATGAAATATATGATTACGTGTTATATGAATAACATGATTACGTGCTATGTGATATGCATGCTATCTGTTTACAATTTTAAAATGCCATGAGTAGTTATAAACGATCGGGTAGACGTCAAGACGTATAGTTACGTCGATTGAGTTTGGTTCTGTCAATTAAGATAGTCCTTTTGTTTATAGAATCGAGTAGCAAGGAGCACATTCAAGTATTAGACGAAGTTGATAGCCAGCAGATATATGCCAAGATTATAGTAAGAAGTTATCGAGCATACCAGGCAAGTATCCCTACATTCACTTATTGTTCAAGTGATGTTTATTATGAATCCTGTAATAACCCCAATTTTTGTAAATATTTGAAACCCTGATGAATAGTAACTTTTTGCTGATGATGCTGATTAAGGAAAATTATCAGACCACACTATATAGGAGTACTGTTATGGAAATTTTGAGATCATATTAGTATTCCATAAAATAAATGAGTGTATGTAAAGGTCGTCAGAATTCAGATTCGAACACTTTTGTTTTTTTCGAAAATCCACCAGATACCAAAATGATCAAGTATAAGGTAACATAATTAAAAGGATTTTTATTTAAGGATTATAGCAGGGGATCATTAAAGGAATATAAGATATTAATAAAAGTTCAGGGAAGCCAGATTATTAAGATCCCGGATATGATCCCTCAACCAATTAACAAGAACGAGAGTTAAACGAACCATAAAACAGATACGTGACCAAGAGACAAGCTTGTTCAAGAAGCTAAGGGGCTATGACATCATCAAACCATTGGATTTTGACAAGTGGCAACTATGTGATGTATTGATGGTGACATAAGCATGGTTAATTAGATATTGTCAAGAATTAATTCTAGCCAAGCATTTAAACTATATCTAAGCCAAGGTTAGTTGTTAACCAAGCAACAAAAACCTCACAAATCATTTAATCAAACTAGAAACATTTTTACATTACTTCTTCTTCCCTTGCTCTCGGCCCAGAAACTTCAAATTGCAATATCTCCTTAAATACTCACTCAAATATTATGTTCTATAGCTCTTTAGAAAGATATTGAGATGACCTACAACTCTTCTTCACAAGTCTCGTCCAAATAAGTATGTTAAGACCCTCATTTTTATAGTTCTTTAAATTGGACTTTTAGAAACTTCAAAATCTAACTTTGTGTTTTCTTAATTTTTTGTGAGATCCAAGCTTGTATAAGGATTGATCAAGGTTTTAAGACTCCCTAGAAACTTTTCACACACAAATCAAGGTATAAAAACTTTTTGACCTTTAGTAGTAAGCTTGATTATTTGAGTTTTTAGATGAATTGGTCAATGTATAGTTAGATCCACGCTTAGTAGTGATTTTTGTGAAGTTGTGTTGATTTTGAATGGTGGATTTGTAGTTGATTGAATGAGTTGGTAAAACCTTGGAGTGTGGACTGATTTTGCAGTGGTTTAACTTTTATTTGTTGTGTTATTGATTGTTGGAGGATGGGAGTGAATTGATGAGGATTTAGAGTGGTAATTATTTTGGAAAACTCGTAAACATAGCCGTCGTAATGCCCGATTTACCTTAGACTGTTTGTGCTTGAATCTCGGAACAGAAATCTCACTGACCAATCTGTAACTGCGACATGCTTAGCTAGATCGTGTAGTAAGCTTCGTTTTGGTATGTGGTTCGCTTAGATCCGATGTACGGTTTAGGAGAAATGACCGTTTTAAGTAACGGCGTTTCGCTAACGAACCTTACCCCTCGCTTTACTTTGAGACCTTGTTTAAGGCCCTTAAAAGACTAATTAGAATACAAAAAAAATTATGTAAGGTGGATTAGACAGTTGTTAAAGTACTCGCGAAAGAGTCACCTTAAAACGTTTAACGGTTAATTTTATAAAAATGGGAGCCGAGGGTACTCGAGCGACTTATGTAAATCGTTAAGCGCAAAAGCGAACGTTAAGGTCTAAGTGGACAAACTCTAGTTTCTTAAGCGACCGTGGTTTAATTTCGGCTTATGTTGTTGTTCATAGGTTATCGGACCCGCTCTAAGCTTAAGTCTACCCCAGAACACTCAGGCAAGTTTTCTACCCGTTATACTGTAGTTGTGATATAAATATATTGATACATTATCTTGAGATAAGTGCATGGTTGTTATTAGCAAATCTTGCGATATATTGGAGCATGTTGATGTGGTATATATATGCATGTTATGAATATTGATATTTTATTATTAATTCAAATGCTTATAAACTGCATAATACCTATGCTAGAGATAAGTAGTAGTTGTGTATACCCTTAGTATAGGGGACCCAAACGTGAATATTTTTCTAAACCGAGAGTCGATGTTCCCGAGTATAATATATGTATATTTATATATATAGTTTTCTATAATTATTAATCGAATAAGGTATATGCGATAGTTTTGAATAAAAATCAAACATTGTTTTTGATTATTCAAATAAAGATTTTACTTTCGTATAAGTATATCTTTTGATAATTATTATTCGTTTCAAGTATTATTTCCAAAAAATTTTACTGGATTTATTTTGATAAAAGCTATTCTTTATTGGAATATTATTTAAAGAATAATATTCAGATATTCTTTGATTATTATGTAACGGAAGTAAGCCCAATCAAAATGCATCGGCATAGGCGACATGGGCTCAGTGGGAGTCCATAAAAGTGTAAGTGGCTCAGTGGGAGTCCATCAACGCGTAAGTGGCTGAGTGGCAGTCTAGCATAAGGTCCTAATGCGGCCAGGGTGATGACCAGTGGGGGATTCATCCATCTACTAGTAGAAAATGTGACTTAATTGGTATCTTTTCCTGATCAACAAGATATCAGGTTTATGTCAAGGTTTTCTTATTTCCAAATTCATTGGATATTACAACTCTGTTTATACTTTTCATGACAGAAGTTTTCAAGGAGTGTATGAGATATATATATATATAGGTGTATATATATATCGGGACTTAATGAAGTATCACGTAACTTAATTTATTTCAAATGATATTTCAATGATTGAATCTTTTCAAGTCTTATCTTGTACTCTAATCTATGCGATGAACTTTTGAAACTAATTATATGTTGAACGGTGGTAGTTCAAGTAGTATTCGGAAACGATATAAGTATATTGGAATATCTTGTAACATCATTTTTTTCAACTTATATCTAGTTAATGATTATCTTATGCATGACAAAGATTTTCAGAAAAATGTTGAGACACGGTTAGATATATGAGATCACCTTACAACAATATTTTTATACATTTATAAACTGGAACTCTGTGTATATTATGCATGGAAGAGGATTTCCAAGATTTTGAAAAGTATATATACATATATACTGAATATTTTGTGACTTGGTCGCGTTAAGATATCAAACTTGGTTCTTGTTTACTTGACCAAGACTTTCATGAGTACTATGAGGATGCTCATATACTGTTAATTACTATACATGTTATTTTGGTGGGCTTGTTGCTCACCCTTACTTTCTTCTTTCATCACATAACAACAGCTAGACAAGATGAACAGGACCAAGCTCCTAATTCGCGAGTGGAAAGGAAACGTTCCGCATTTTCCTGTAGGCGTTGATGCTGCTGTAGCTGAGGTAGAAACTACCAATAGGCTAGGCTTTCAAATTTTGATGTAAACAGACTTATGTATATTTATGAATTTTAATAATGGAAAAGAATATGCAAATTTATTCAGAAACCCTTTGAGGTGTAATGACTTATAATTGTGGAATATAATGACTTGTGTTATTTTTGGTATTCATCTCTGAGACTATAACTTGTGGTGTGTGTGTATATTGTGGGGTCACAGTACGCAGTAGTTGGTTTTTTACTAAGATTAAGTGTCATTAAGGGAAATGGAACTCGTGACAACCCGGCTCGGCCATCTCTCCTACATAATGATTATGACCCAAAAACCGAGTGAATAGCGAGCCGGTACTAGTAGATTATTGGATAAGAATGACCAATTAATTATAGTTAATTCTATTATAACTATAACTATAACTATAAAAATTATAACTCTAAAAAAAGATAAATTTTCCGACCCCAGATTTGGGGGTGTTACAGAAATGGTATCAGAGTAAGCGTTATAAACATCAGAGATGATGCGACGTTAAAATAATAAGTTCACTAAGATAATAAGAACTCTTTCCAAGTTCATGTTCATGGTCGGACTACCTAACATAGTACTGACAGTTAAAACCCTTACAGGAAACCTTATAAATATCGTGATAGAAGCGTAGTTCATTATCGTATATGGTAGCGGGAATCCGAACCCTGAAGTTCAAGAGAAATAATACGATGATGTTTTACTAAATATTGGGGATCAGATTATGGATCCAATGGAGCACCCTAAAAAGGGACCAGATGCTGTCCATATTAAGAATGTAGCGATTAAGGATGTTATCCTAGAAGGGGTTGTTGCTGAGGACGATCCCGTGAAGGATCCTAACTTAAGACTGAAGAGATTATCACTAAGGAATTAATGACCGTAATGAGGGTGACTACTAGAGATAGGATTGGCCTGTTACTATCGTAGGTTCGTCCAAGTTTGCAAAGAAAGCATCCCCTTTAAAGCGGCTTACTCATAAGAACGAGAAGTTTGAATGGACAGAGAATTGTGAGAACAGCTTCCAAGAACTGAAGAAAAGATTGGTGATAGCCCTTATGTTGGCGTTGCCAGATGGAAAAAGAGATTTTGTGATTTGTAGTGACGCTTCACACAAGGAATTAGGGTGCGTTTTTATACAGCACGGCAAGGTAATCGTGTACGCGTCAAGACAATTAAGGGAATATGAAATTCGGTATCCCACCCATGATCTTGGGCTCGCGGTAATAATTTTGCCCTAACGATTGGAGGCACTACTTGTATGGAGAGAAGTGCGAGATTTACACAAACCATAAGAGCTCAAGTATATTTTCCTGTAGAAAGAGCTTAACATGCGCTAGAGGAGATGGTTAGAGCTAATTAAGGATTATGATTTTGAGATTCTTTATCATCCAGGGGAGGCCAATGTGGTGGCTGACGCCCTTAGTAGGAGAGAGATACTCAAGATGATAATGTTTTCAAAAGAGTTGATAAGAGATTTTGAGAAAATAAAAATAGAAGTGAAGGTAACCGGAGCTGGTGCCGAAAAGCTGTTTGAGATTATAATGCAACCCGAATAATTAGAAAAGATCAGACTGTGCCAAGAAAAAGTGATAAATGAAGGCAGAGAGCCAATGACTGAAGGAGAGATTAATACCGAGAAAGATGATGAGGGAATAATGAGGTATTTCTACAGAATTTGGGTTCCAAATGTTCAAGAGCTTAAGGACGGGATCTTGGATGAAAGCCATAGTTAGCGGAATAAGATTTAGGGCAAACCTTGAATGTGATAATCATGGAGGTCGCCATCAAGATAGAAGGAACCCATAATATAATGAAGTAGAAAACAAGGATTTTAACGTATAAAATAACTTCGATTAGGGGAGAAGGATGAAACATTTCATACTGAGAAAACAGAAGTCAAGAAAGGTAGGGAGAATCAAGATTGTACTCCTATGGGGAAATTCATGGACCTGCCTAAATGAAACTTATACTTTTATCCCCAACCACCACCTTGAGGAAAAAGGCAGTGGGAAATTCTTTTAGGACCATTAATTCGCTTAAAGCTCTCAAAGTTTCAAGGGACAGATGACCCAATCGAGGCGAGAGCTGTTAGGTCACACAACACTGTAGAAGGGGGTAGAATACAGTATAGAATACAATCCAATCGATTTCGAACACAAGTAATAGTAAACAAATATATTCGATATAATAAACTCTGTTACAATGGAACTGTTCTCTCTCAGTGATGAACAAATATCACGAGAGCTGCTAGGTTACAATGTATAATCTTCTCAATAATGATAACACATATAGTGTAAACCTATGTCCGTGTTTATATAGTACACAGTTACAAGATAACTTCTAATTGATATGAAATATAATTCAGTCTCCTAAAATATATCAATCAGATATCTTATACAATTCTTTAAGTCCTCTAACTCTTTCTATGCATATCTTCTTTTTTTATTAGTCTCGATCTTCTTTCCTGTAAATCAGCTTCCTTCCTTAATTGTTAGTCCTCCAGTACTTAAATTCTGATATCCATCTTCTGATATTATCTTCTGATAATCTAAGTCCCGATATCCTTAAGTTCTGACTTCCAGTAAGTACTGATATTTCCTGTTTGTTATGATCTGAAAACTAAACATGAAATATATTAGACATGACATCTCAAATATATCTAACAATCTCCCCCAACTTGCAAATTGTGCAAAATATACAAGTTAATAGATTTGATGATGTCAAAAACATTTAAGTTCAAATGCAATAAGAGTTTAATAAGACTATTAACTACAACTTACAGTCCTTTCAGTTTACCAACTTCACTGGATCAATCTGAATCCATAATGATTCTTAAAAAAATCTCTTACCAGCTTGTCTTCAGCTTTCCTCAGAATTTCAACTAACTGTGCTTTGACATGCATCAGTTCTTCATCTTTACAATCACTAATCTGATAAATGGCAGTTCTGAGAGCTCGAATTGATGTTCTTTCAAGTCCATCACCAAGTCTGATAACTCTTGGATGTGAAGAGTTTTCATTATAACATAAGCATTTTCCTTTCAGAATAACTTCCACCTTAGCAGAATTTTTCAGCATAGGAATTTCTGTTTCATCATCTTCAGTAATCATTGGTATATACTGAGAAGTCTTTGTACCATAGATTCTGAACAGATCTCTTATAGCCTTCAAAATGTATTCTGACCATCTTCTTGTAACATCAGATTTTACTTCCAGAAGATAGTGAATATGTTAAAGTTCTCTGACAGACTTCTTTAGCACATCAGTATCGGCTAGTCTGTAAGTTAATCCATCATTGAGAGATAAAATCAATTTCTCCTTTAGATTTTCCTTATCATGAGCATCTATCACGATTTGAGCAGACAATACCTTGTCAAGTGCTTTTGTTTGATTTGTTCATATGGTTTGTCTGTCAACATGAAAGGATCTCTTAGAGTAACTTCTACTCCTGTTTGTATCTTCTCTTCATCAGAACCTAATCCAACTTTATCTCTAGGTTGCTTGGATCTCAATCCAAATATTGCAAGTTAATTCATCAAGAGATTGGATTTTGGTTCAACTGGAGTAGGTTTCTTCCATAACAGCTTCTTCTTATCAGCAATTATCATCTTTTCCAAATTAACTTGATCAGAATTTGTTGTTTATTCTGTACATTGCTGTTCTTCATTCTGAACAACTTGAGCAGTGCTAGAGGTTGTTTTAGATTTTTCAATTATCTTTCTTTTCTTCAGAATTTGAACAGTTTCATCTTCTATCAAATTAGCATCATGCATTGTAGTTTAATAGACTAGAATGGAAGAACTTATCTTTTTCTCAATCTTTAAAGGTTCATCAACCTTTTTTTTCCTTTTAATTTAGGATCAATCTTAGTTTGTGATCTAGTCTTGGACTTTGAAATCTCAGATTTTGACTTTTCCCTGATCACAATGCCTTTTTCCTTAAGCCTTGGAGGTGTCTTTGCATCAGAAGCTTTAGACTTAAGATTTGTCTTCTCAGCTGCAAATCTAGCTTCTTTCTCCTTGAGAGTTTCCAAATCCAATCCTGGATTTTGTTTCAAAAATAATCTTCTAGCTATCTCCTTATCAAGTGTCTGGATTTTAGGATTTTTGTAATAAATAGTAGTCTGCTTCCCCTTAAGCTTCAGAGTTTGTAAAAACTTCTGAGAGTCTTTAGATCCTGACTGAATCAGAATATCAGAACTTGACATCAGACTTTGTTTATCAGAACTTGACTTCAGTCTTTTAGCATTCACAACATCAGAACTTGACTTGTTCTGTGTAGAAGATTTTTCTTGAACTTTTCCTTGACCTCTACTCTTATCAGAGTTTCCCTGGTCATCACTTTTATCATCCTTTTTGTTCAGTATTTCAGTAGGTGAGCATTTGGACTTAACTACATTCTCCCCCTTTTTGGCATCATCAGGAATTAAGAGAGAAAGAAGAAGTTCAACTGAAGATTGGATTTCTTCCAATTGAGCTTTCTGAGAAACTTGGTTAGCCAGAACCTCATCAATTTGGGCATGTTGCTCTTCTTGAATCTTCTCAATGGCTTCAATTTTCTCAAGAGTAGGTCTGATATATATGTTCTTGTCAAGCTTAAGCTATAGATCTAGCTTATCAGCATGTTCTTTTAGTGTATCAACCTTCTCAAGAGTAGAAGAATGTAGACCTTGAAGATGTTTGGTAGATAGAGCAGTGATCTTGAGTTGTGTCTTTAAATCAGCATTTGTGAGCAACTCATCAGCTTTAACAATATGCTCTGTCAGAATGTTAGAACTTGGAATGAAATCAGTGTCATTCCACTTCTTGATCCACTGCACACCTCTGTGAGTATCCTCCCAAGGAATAGGTGCTTCCTTTTCAACAAATTTCTTCACCAATTCTTCCTTTCCTAGTATAGGAACTAGAGTCTCAGCAGAATCACCGTCTTCAGAACTTGAGGAAGACTCATTATGTTCTGACAACATAACAGTGTGTGAAGCAACTGGAGATTCAAGAACAACTTCATTTAAATTCTGAACATCAGAATTTATCTCCAGAGCTGGTGTGGTTAATATAGATGGTATCTCAGCAATTAAAATTAGAAAATGAGTTTGAAATTGCTGAGCTTTTGTAGATGGAGCTTCCAGATAAAGAATATTTGGTATATTCAAATTATGAATATCTATTTCAGAATTTTCAGTGTGTTCTTCGGCATCATCTGTAGCTTTAATAGGTGAGACATGAGGGGTTACAACTGTATTAGTAGCAGTTTCTTTGGCTTGAGCTGGAAGGGCTTCAATGATAATCGGTTCTTGTGAGATCAGAGATTCCTGATCCCCTTCCTCAGCTTCTTCAGTATCTTCTGATGGAGCCTTAGCCAAATACCTCCTAGCCTTCATTTTCTTCAATCTCCTTGCCAATGAAGGAGTTTCTTTAGCAGCTTCAGAACTTACAGATTTCTTCTTCAAAGTATCAGAACTTTGAGCTGTAGTTTCTTTCTGAGAAGTAACATTCTCGGCTCCAACTATCACAGGTATCGATGCATGAACCCGTGCTTCAATTGTTTCCTCAAATCAACAAAAATTATTATTGACCATAATTGTAATCAAAACATTCATCAAAGGATAAATGTAACACCCCCAAATCCGGGGTTAGGAATCTAGGTCAACACATATCCATTCAATCCTTTGTCACATGTGTTAATCCCCATGATCCAACAAAACCACATCATAGACCCTAATCCTTCACACATACAAGTTATAATCTTAGAAATAATATATAACCAATAACATCTGTTATTACACATCAAATACACTTTCCAGGATCTCACACTATTACTCATAACCTCTACACGAAGTTATGAATATTTCTAACTCGAACAACATCCTATCTGCATACTCCGGTCCACCTGAGCAAAGCTGCAATGAGTTTGTGGGCAACCTACGTATTCTCCACGCAATTGCCTTCTCTCCAGCATACTGGCTATCTGTTGTGATATAATATATAAAAGCAAGAGTGAGCACTATGGCTCAGCAAGGTACATATATATTTATATGTATACATATATATATAACAATAAATGTACTTCATATTTTTCAAAGATTTCTGAAAACATATATGCTTGTCAAGCTTGTAATATTCTCAAAATCAACTGTAACATTATATCCAATTTATACTTGTATCCGTCTCTTTTTCAAACTTCAAGATTTTACTCGAACCAGAATTATAAACTGGATTTGATATTCACATCATGTATCTCATGATTTAAAACTCAGCCTTATCGGCCTTCTGTTCTAGATTGCACAACAATTTTCCAAAATGGAAGAACGGGACTATACTGGAATAAACCACGTACCGGTGATCAGCCGAATACGAAATTTTCTCTACTAGTAGAAGGAATACAAACCTAGCCGCCTTTGGGCTTATCAAGACATTACACGATGGTTGCCCATTTCCGTGCAAGTCCGAAAGTCAATGGTCACAGAGACCATATAACTGTATACTGTGCCACTCCGTGCTTGGTCACTACCCGATACCTCTCCGTGCCGGGCATGCCACATTCCAGTCCCAAACCAATTATATTATTTACACAAAATCCTTTATCGAAGGAATAGATCGTTCTGAGTTGACCTTTAAATAAGATGATTTATTCATCACTTTTAATTCAATTGATCCTGGGAGTTGTCGGAGTTTTGAATTTAAAATCATTTTCAAACCCTTAACTGTAGTAAAGGTTTACATATATTGTTCACTTGATTTTCATTGAGCGAGGAAGCAAAACCCTTATGCTCCTAGACTAAGTTCCCTAAGATTTTGATAAGTTTCAGATGATTGATCTCTTCCAAGAAATTTTGAATAATTTAGAAAGTATCCTTGGAAACTATGTCTATTTTTAAATAATTTTTAGAGGTACGGAATATTAAATATTTACAGTTTCATAATATTTTTAAGAAGGGTTCAATAAATTGATAAAACCTTAAGTACAAAATGTTTCTCAATAAGGTTCAATGAATTGATAAAAATCTTAATTAAATACTTAAGACATGATTTGACATCTTATAATTATCCTTCGAATTGTTACATGCGTTTTAGACATAGTGAATTGATTTAAAAACTTTTCAATATCTCTTTAAGTATTTTCCGGATATTTTAGTAACTCTTTAAGTATTACTTATAAATAAATAATCAAATAGGATATCCCTTGAGTGAATATTCGATTATCTCTTATAGTTATAAATTAAATCTCAATCGTTCGCTTAATATGTATGTTACGCGAAAGTACTTTGTTTATTGAAATAGAAATCTTCCGCGTCCGGCTCGTTCCGGAATTAAATCAATTTAAAATATCTCTGACTCCCACTATCTTGTATTATAATAAAATTACTTTTCAATTTCTCATACTCGAATAAAACGAAGTTTGTTTTCGTAAAAAATCGCATAGTTTGAATGTATTGATATCACAGACTAGCATATATTTTCAAACTGTAAATCATGGCATCAATATCACAATAGTATATATAGCATGGATAATTTATGATAGGGTTTTGTAAACTTGCCTGATATCCAAGCTCTACCTTGATGTATCCCTCTCGGTCCTGGAACCTCTACCAAGACATAATATAACCTCGGTTAGTCGGGTTAACCAATGATCGACTTATTCTAAGTAGACTCACTCTATCCGATCTTCACTCTCTCGGGTTCATTTAACTTACGACATCTCACACCTCGTTACTGTCCATTTTAAATCTCGCTCGACACACCTATGTGTTATTCTTACAATCCTTAACAACTCTCGTGTTTTGATCATCTCCAAATTATATTATTAACTTGGCCAAAACGGGCGGTCAAAGTAGTACTTCCATAGTTGACTTTTCATTGAATTACTATTACGCGAATTGCACGCTAGCATTTTTAATAAATCGAAAAATATTAAGATCTAAATGCAAAACCACCTCAAGGACTTCTTGAGTATTTTTTGATAATTATCACAAAAGTTTCGATTTGAAAATATGAATTTAAATAGGTGAAAACATTTCCAAAGTTCGGTCGACTATGGAGTTCTACTATTCGCACTAGTTTTACTAAAACGCTCATAACACACAAACCGTTAAATCAATCGACACGCCGTCTTTGCGTGCACGATCTAGATAACTTCTAATTTTTAATCAAAAACAAAATCTATCCTTTTTAGAAAATAAATTTCCCAGATTTAATCAAAACAGGGCAGTAGCTAGGCAGTGGCTACGCGTCGTGTAGCATTACCGCGCGACTTTGGTTCCAACAATTTTATAAAATTGGAAAATTAATATTTTAATGAAATTATTTTTGGGTCTTCCTCCTTACTCCTTACTATAATATCCAGTTACCATGATTTTTTCATAGTCAAATTATAATTTTTAGCGTTCCAAAATTATCACACAACTCCATAATCCGTAACTATGTTCTCACAGAAATGCTTTTCACTAAATCGGCCATAACTCCTAAACCGTAAATTGCCTCGCGATGTTCTTTATATGTACCGAAACTAAAAAGCAATATCTAGATTTTCATGTCTAGTGGTTCACACTTTACAGATTATTTCATGGCCGAATTCTCTGCACAAACCAGAACATGTGTAACAAGTCCACTACTTAACAACCACAACAAGATCTTGCCATTTCCACTACTTGTAACCAATATCAACACATATAATCTTCAAGATTCACTCATCTACGCATTCTTTACATCATCTAGTGTAACATCCAAGAACCACATCTCATAATCTTTAAAACTTAACAAGATTTAAATATATAAACCTTAAGCATTCACAATCTCTTAAATCTTGAAACCATATAACAGTAATCCTTAAAATCCAACCATAAAATCTTTAAGGGTGAAGAGTTATACCCTCTTGAATCCTTAAAACACCTAGAAGGAGTGTATTAACCTTTAGGAGATTGATCTATCCCTAACAAGCCTTAGACTAACAAGAGAAATCAAGAAAACGAGTTAGTAAAATTCGGAGTTACTATTCAGCATCTCCTTCAAACATTTTTATAAAATTGAAAAAAAATTAATTTGAGTCTGAAATTTGGTATGAAGCTTACCTATGATATGGAGCAGCTACGGTTAAAATTTCATGACATTTGAGTGGGTATATAGTAAGTTATGAATTTTTATTTCCTGGGGGTTCTTGGGGGTTCTTGGAAATTCGGAAATGGAGAAGGAAGGAGAGAATGGCTTTCTTTTGTTGGCTCTTAAAAGTGTGTTAGGTTATAAGTATACATATGCGGATATATGTATAAGAGCTGCACTTGAACAAGAAATAATGGAAGTATGGCTTGTGATTGTGTGTTGAATGAGAGAAATATGGAGGTATGGTGCATGTACTCCTTGTCTCCCTCTTTACTATTCACAACTTTATTCTAGTTTGATTGACTAACTACTAGTTACACTTCTACTACTAGTTGGATATAGGATTGTGCATGGCCAACTTGCATGGCTTCCAATTACTTCATCATTTAATTATCGTTCATGCATTTGTCGTTTTATTCCGATAGTTTTCCCGTAGAACGTTTCATTTCGCAAGTATTTCGATTATCGTCTATAATCCTTTAATCACTTCCATTCCTTTCTCTTGAACTTAATAACATCTTGATGAGATGTTTATTTAACATAGTATTCCCGGTTCTACACCATTCTTGTAATAACCCTAAAATTTTGAACTTTTTTTTTAACCCTTATAAATAGTGTTTTTGCTGATATTGCTGAATAAGAAAACTTTTCATGCCACACTATATAGGGGTTCTTTTATTGTTATTCTGAGATCTTATTAGCACTCTATATGATATATAAGTGTATGTAAAGATCGTCAGAATCCAAATTCAAACACTTTGATTTTTCCCGAAAATCCACCAGATACCGAAAGAATTGAGTATAAGGTAACAGGATAAAAAGAATTTAAATTCAAGGATTATAAGAGAGGATCATAAAAGGAATATAATGTATTGAGAAAGGTTAAGGAAACCCAAGTAATAAGATCCCGGGTATGATCCCTCAAACGATAAACGAAAACGAAAGTTAAGAGAACCGTATAATAGATCAACGGTCATTAGCCAAATAATTAGAAGCTAATCAAAGAGGTTAGTGAGGATGATGTTATCAAACCAATAAGAAAAGGACAAGTGTGGGAGGATGACATAACATGATGACCTAAGCACGACCAAAGAGAAGTGTGTTGTTGGTTGATTAAGAACCACACAAAATTCACCATGGTTAAAAGTAATAAATCAAAACAAAAGCAAGCAACCAAGCAAAACAAATCACAAAATCACAAAAACACAAAGTTGACATCATTTTCTTCAAGAAAGCTCTCGGCCTTTCTCTTTTTTTTCAAGAAGAAAAATCCAAAATCCAAGATCCAAGCCTTGTTAATTAGTGAGGTAATTATCTAATACTCCTTATGCACAGATATAGCTATCCTATAAGTTTGAGCTTCAAATTCATTCACAATCTCTTCCTAAAATTCATGGAAGAAGAGGGTGAATAGTGTTTTTCAAGAACTTAAATTTTTGTTCTTGAGTTTTTGTTTAGATTAAGCTTGGATAAGGACTTTCAAGGGTGATTCCAAGCTAATTAGTTACTCCTACTCACAAGGAAGATATAATCTCTTAACTTAGCTTTTTTATTGAATGTTAAGAGCTTAGCATGAGTATTATAGTTCATAAGAGGCTTGATTGTTGTGTATGTAGAGATTAGTTGGTTTTCTGATGTTTTTGGAGTTGTAAATCTTGGTTATTAGTTAAAGAACTTAAGAATAGTTTTAGTTCATGTTTGAGATTAATATAAATTGGAAAAACTTGAGGTGTTGGGGCTGTGCTAGTGAGGTATGGATGGAGTTTTGTTGTATGGTTGAATTGTGGTTGGTTTGTGGTTGATTTGGAGTAGAATAAAAAATTGGTAATCGCGTAAACATAGCCGTCGTAATGTCCGATTTACTTTAGACTGTTTTTGCTCTTAACATCAGGACCTGAGAACTCACTGTTAGGTTTTGACCATTGCCATGATTAGATAGTTCATGTTACGAGCTTCGTTTTGATATGTGGTTCGTTTGAATCCGATATACGGTTTAGGAGAAACGACCGTTTTAAGTAACGGCGTTTCGCGAACGAACCATTACCACTAGCCTTACTTTGAAACATAGGTTAAAGACCTTAAAAGACTAATTGGAGTATGAAACATTTATGTGAAGTGTATTATGCAGTGGATAAGGCACTCACGAAAGAATCGCCTTAAAACCCTTAATGGTTAATTTATTAAAAATGGTGGAGCCGAGGGTACTCGAGCGACTTAAGTGAATCGTTAAGCGCAAAAGCGAACGTTAGGGTCTAATTGGTTAAAGTATAGATTCATAAGCGACTTTGGTTTAATTCCAACTTATATGTTGTTTATAGGTTACCAGACTCGTCCCAAGCCATTTATCACCCCCAGTTGCTCATGCAAGTTTTCTACCCGTTATACTGTTATTGTGATGTATACATATGTATATGCATTATCTTGTGATAGATGCATGGTGGTTAATTAGCAAATTTTGCGATATATTGGAGCATGTGATATGGTATATATGCATGTCTGTTTCGTAATATTGATATATATTATTGATTCAATTGCTTATAAGTTGCATAATACCTATGCTAGAGATAAGCAGTAGTTGCGTATACCCTTAGTATAGGGGACCCAAAGGTGAACATTTTTCTAAAACCGGGAGTCGATGTTCCTGAGTATATTATATATATTTATATATATAGATATAGTTTTCAAAACTATGAATCGAATAAGGTTTATTCGATAACTTTATTTTATTAATGAATATTATTTTGAATATTCATTCGAGGGCTTATGACTCCGTTTATTTTATTAATGAATATTATTTTGAATATTCATTCGAGGGCTTTTGAATCCGTTTGTTTTATTAATGAATATTATTTTGAATATTCATTCGAGGACTTATGACTCCGATTATTTACTAATTAATATTCTTTACTTTATTAAAGAATAATGTGTCGATAATCAAACTCACTTTTGATTATTCAAATTAAAATATTACTTTCGTATAAGTATATCTTTGGTTATTTAATATTCATTTCAAGTATAAGTTTTACAACTTCTACTTCAATTATTTTTATAAAGATTATTCTTTATGGGAATATTATTTAAATAATAATATTCAGATATTTTCTAATATATTGGGACTGATTTAATTTATTAAATTAGCATCACTCCAAACATTCTTAAAAATGTTTTCGAGTCTTCAAAATGATTTTAAAGGTTAGGGCGGATCCCAAAACTCATTTTTATATTTAAGATCCTCCTTTCGAAGGGGATTTAAATACTCACTCCAAACCTGAGAGATCCGGCTCTGTGTTGTATTTTATATTCGCAACAAGGTTGCTATTCTGATAAAAGAGTTTTTGATTACTTACCCAACACTCGGGAAGTAAAATTCTTGGAACAAGTTAATCCATTAACAGGCATCGCCTGGGAAATATCGGTGAGTTTTCCTTTCCAACTAGATACGACTTCTTGGTGGAGCCGTATCAACAAGTTTCTACTTGGGGAAAGTAGGGACGAGCTTTACGTTTCAGAGTCATGGATTTCATCTGAACTAGGAGTGGCGTAAGTGGTCGAGTGGCGCCAGCCCAGCCTTATTATATTGGCCCCAATGGCCCGGAAGTTCCGCTAAGATGATCCATTCCTTAGGAGTCCAGTGTTCGGTTGACAAGTAAATCCGACAGGTTCTCCTCTACATGTAGAAAATGGTGGGGTTGCACTACTGCGACTGATCATCGTAAGTGGTCTTCCTGGCGCGACAAACTCCCGTAATGAGTTCATCGTCCAGTTGGATATTTCTGCAACACTACCCGGAGCATTTCGATCGAAAGGCTACGAATGGATGATTGCCGAAGCATTGACAAGGGTCAAACAGTTATAATGGTGTTTCCATTGAATGAAGTATCTCATAACTTCATTTTCTTTAAAAATTAATTCAAAGATTGAATCTATTCAAGTCTTAACTTGTTGTCTCATCTATGGGACGAACTTTTGAAACTTATTATACTTTGAGCAGTGGTAGTTCAAGTAGATTTCTAAAAATGGTATAAGTATAGTGAAGTAATTTGTGAATTCATCTTCCTTTAAGCTTATATCCAGTAAGTAATTACCTTACACTTGATAAAGGATTCTAGTAAGTTATCCATTTAGATACTTGCATTATTGTTTACACTATATATTATCTTGCGAGCTGTAATGCTCACTCTTGCTTCATTTCTTCATCACACAATAACAGTTAGGAAAGATGGCCAGACTCAAGCAGACCCAGCGCAAGCGCGTGGGAAGCGTCCCGCATCTTCCCATTGATGTTGTAGCTGCTATAGCTGCAGAGGTAGATCTATTGATAGAACAGGCATTCTACTTTTGGGAACCCAATATTGTATAATTATAACTTGTGGCAGATAATGGCAATTAACTGTAAACTTATCAAGTAATCATTTTGGGTTGTAATAACTTTTAAATTGTGGATTCAAGGACTTGTACGTATTTCAATTTCAACTCTGAGACTATAACGGGTTGTGGTGTGTGTTAGTGTGGGGTCACAGCATGAGGTTATTTTTTTTATAAATTAAGTTAAGTGATATTGTGGAAAGAAAGACCGTGACGACCCGGATCCCCGACCCCGGATCTGGGGGTGTTATAGAAATGATATCAGAGCTAAGCGTTATAAACCTCAGAGATGATGCGACGATATAATAATCAACTCACAAAGATAATAAGAACTCTTTCCAAGTTCGTAGTCGGACTACTTAAAGTAGCACTGACAGTTAAAACCCTTACGGGAACCCTTATAAGTATCATGATAGTAACTTAGCTCGTTTAATGTGTAGGCATATGAGATAGAGGACCCTGAGATGTTCGAACGTGAGCATGATGAGGCACTGCTAGATGCCGAGGATCAGGAGGAGCCTGAGATGGAGGAGGATGAGGAGGACCCCTTAGAGGTGTCAGAGACAGAGGTTATTGCTATTTCAGATGAGGAGGACCCGGATGAGGTCCCAGTAGCTGAGGAGCATGTCGGAGCTATAGTGGAGTATACTGGTACCGCTTTACCCTCACTCCCGGTGGTCAGAGCTCCTACCTCTCCACCCCTATCTTGGAGCCCCTATGATGACAGTTCAGAGACCCATACTCCCGAGCCTAGGCAGACCGAGGAGGCACCCCCAGCGGCTCCGAATTCACCACCTCTCGACCCTGCCCATAGGCAGTCTTTGTTAGCTCACGACTATGTTCAGGATGTACTGAGGACCCGAGTGGCTGTTGCTGAGGCCCGGCTGGATGAGGTCAGGAGGGAGTTGGATGCAGAGAGGGCGGGTAGGCATGCCCGAGCTTATGAGACTAGGGCTACTATACCCCGATCCTTGAGGAGGGAGCTGACGGGGATAAAGCTCACGTCCCGAGCGAGACTCCAATCGCTCCAGGGGGACAGGCATGGTAGGATCTCCAGGCGGCAGGCCGACTATATCTTCCGTCGTGCGATGGAAAGGGTATGGGAGCTGACCCGCTCCGGTGTGTGATTCAGGACCGATGATGGGATAGTCTAGTTGTCTAGTTAGTCGAGGCCATAGTAAGAGCCAATTTTTCGGGATAGTTGACTTGTATATAGCATCCCTTTTTCTGACTAGACAGGTAGACTCTTGTGTATCACTTTTGGGCAGATGGCTATAGCACTGTTGTACTTTTGACCAGATCAAACTATGTATTTCTCGTATTATGTATATATTTGTTTCCTTTCAGTTCAGTTTCTTAGTGCCGAGATCACTGTTTTTATTACTGCACTTCTTATTAGAACTGTCATAAAATAATAGAATTGCGAGATACATTCTCCCCATTATAGAATTGTGCAAGGCACAATTTTGTGTATGATTGTGACCTAACGTTGAATTTCCCAAAAAAAAAAAATTTATCAGTATCATGCCGCCAAGAAAGATTGAAACTAGGGCGAACCCTGGTGAGGACCAGGGAAGCCATAACTAGGACGATAGGAACCAAGAACACAGTGAAGAGGAAGATGAGGATTATGTTGAACAGGTTGACTCCCTGTATGAAGAGGAGGAGGAAACATATGATGTTGAGGGATTTGAGATAGAGGCTGAAGAAGGAGAAACTGAGGTTGAGCAACCAGTACCAAACCCAGGCATGGATCCCATGGGACAGTTCATGCAACTACTAAGGCAGAACTTAGAACGTCAACCCAACCCACCCCCTCAAGGAAATAACAATGTTGTGGAAAACCCCTTCAAGGCTTTCAAGTCCCTTAAGCCCCCTGAGTTCCACGGATCAGCCGACCCAGTTAAGGCAAGGGCATGGTTAAAGGAAATGGAGAAATCCTTTGAGATTCTGAGTACCGATGAGGCACAGAAGACTGTATTTGCTACCTACCTTCTGAAAGGAGAGGCTAACTACTGGTGGGAGGCCAAGAAAAACATGGAGACATATGCTATTATAACCTGGGAGAGATTCAGTCATTTGTTTCTGGGAAAATATTTCCCGAGGTTTATGGAAAACCAGATGGAGCTCAAGTTCTTGGAGCTAAAGCAGAATAACTTATCTATAGCAGAGTACGAAGCGAAATTTACTGAGTTATCAAGGTTTGTGCCGGAGTTTGTGAGCACCGAGGAAAAGAAAGCTAGGAGGTTTCAGCAGTGACTGAAACCGTGGATTCAGAATAGGGTGGCAATCCTTGAGCTTACTGATTATGCCACTCTGGTGCAAAAGGCAACAAATGTGGAAGCCGGAAGTGAACAGATGCAGAAGGAAAGAGAGAAGAAGGGAATAAAGAGGAAAAGTATGAGCATGGGTGGAGATTCCGCAGGAAGGAGCTTCCCAACTAGATTTAATCGAGGAGCAGTGTCCCTACCGGGAAAGAACACTGGGTTTAAGCGGCCAATGAGTGTGAATGTGAGCCAGAGCGGCCAGAAGTCAAGAATGTTCTATTCCAACCAGTCTCGACCCCCATTGCCAGCCTGTAACACTTGTGGAAGGATGCATTCTGAGGAGTGTAAGGGAAAACCAGTAAACCTGCTTTAAGTGTGGACAAGTGGGCCACTATTCCCACAAATGCCCTTCGTCAGCCCCTGCCGTCATTCCAACCACCACTTGTCATCAGTGTGGACGCCCGGGTCATTGGAAGAGGGAATGTCCAATGAACAAACCAACAGCTTCAGGAGCAAGCAGAGCTGCTTCTAATAAGCCACCGACTGTGAGGACTTTCAACATGACAGTCCAGGATGTTATGAAAGACTCAGATATGATAGCAAGTACCCTTTCTCTAAATTCAATCAGTGCAAACGTTTTATTTGATTCGGGAGCAACTAAATCTTTAATATCAAAGGACTTTGCGCGTAAATTAAGACTTAAGGCTGAACCCTTGATAGAACCCTTACAAGTTGAAATAGCCAATCATGAAGTTATTCCTGTTAACCAGATTCACCCCGCCTGTGAGTTAGGCATAGGGGAACAATCTTTTAGTATTGATCTGATTCGTTTTAAATTAGGGGAGTTTGATTTAATTTTGGGAATGGACTGGCTATATAGCAATGATGCTCAGATAGACTGTAAGGGGAAGAAAGTTAAGTTGAATATCCCAGGAAAGAAAGAAGTCATATTTAGAGGAAAGAGGCAGACACATAAATTTTTGACTATGAACCAGGCCAAAAGGATGCTACGAAAAGGAAATGAGGCTTACCTAGCCTATATGGTGGACACGCAGAAGGAGGTGCCCAACTTACAAGATATTCCGGTAGTCAACGAATTTGAAGATGTATTCCCACAAGACCTTCCGGGATTACCACCTGATAGAGTGATTGAATTTGCTATTGAGTTGGCCCCAGGGACGACGCCAGTTTTAAAAGCACCTTACCGGTTAGCCCCGTTAGAAATGAAGGAATTAGCTACTCAATTGCAGGAACTCTTGGATAAGGGTATGATAAGACCCAGTGTGTCTCCGTGGGGAGCACCAGTGTTATTTGTTAAGAAGAAAGATGGGAGCATGAGGCTGTGCATCGACTACCGAGAGTTGAACAAGCTAACCATAAAGAACAGGTACCCGTTACCTAGAATAGACGATCTGTTCGACCAGCTAAAGGATGCTGTTTATTTTTCCAATATTGACCTGAGAACTGGATATCACCAGCTAAAGATTAAACCCGAAGATATTCCCAAGACCGCATTCCGTACCAGGTATGGGCACTATGAGTTCTTGGTAATGTCCTTTGGATTAACCAACGCCCCAGGAGCTTTCATGGATTTAATGAACAGAGTATTTAAGAAGTACTTTGACAAGTGTATGATAGTTTTTATCGATGATATTTTAATCTACTCAAGGACTGAGGCAGAACATGCAGAGCATTTGAGGATAGCTCTAGGAATACTCAGAGAGGAACAATTATATGCCAAATTATCGAAGTGTGAATTCTGGAAGAATGAAGTACAGTTTTTAGGACATGTGATCAATAAAGAAGGAGTATTGGTCGACCCCTCCAAGATAGAGGCGGTCTCAAATTTGGAAAGGCCAACCACACCCATAGAGGTAAGAAGTTTCATTGGATTGGCCGGCTACTATCGTAGATTTGTACAGGACTTTACGAAGATCGCAGCCCCTTTGACACGACTTACTCGTAAGACAGAGAAGTTTGAATGGACGGAAAAATGCGAGAACAGTTTTCAGGAATTAAAGAAAAGGGTGGTACCGGCCCCGGTGTTGGCATTGCCAGACGAAAAAGGAGATTTTGTGATATATAGTGACGCGTCGCACAAAGGATTAGGGTGTGTGCTTATGCAGCACGGTAAGGTGATTGCGTATGCGTCGAGACAACTGAAGGAATACGAGATTAGATATCCTACTCATGACCTTGAGCTCGCGGCAATAGTTTTTGCCTTAAAAATTTGGAGGCACTACTTGTATGGAGAGAAGTGCGAGATTTTTACAGACCATAAGAGCCTCAAGTACATATTTACGCAGAAAGAGCTCAATATGCGCCAGAGGACATGGTTAGAACTAATCAAGGACTATGATTGTGAGATTCTCTATCATCCAGGGAAAGCCAATGTGGTGGCTGACGCCCTTAGCAGGAAGGAAAGACTCAAAATGATAATGACTTCGGAGGAATTGATAAAGGATTTTGAGAGAATGGAAATAGAAGTAAAGGTAACCGGAACCGGAACTGAAAAACTGTTTGAGATCTCGATGCAGCCAGAGTTATTGGAAAAGATCAGATTGTGCCAAGAGAAAGTAATGAATGAAGGCAGAGAGTCAATGACTGGAGAAGAGATCCATACTGAGAAAGATGATAAAGGGATAATGAGGTACTCCTACCGGATTTGGGTTCCGAACATTCAAGAGCTTAAAGACGAGATTTTCGATGACAGCCATAGTTCAAGGTATTCCATTCACCCGGGAAGCACCAAGATGTATAGGGATTTGAAGGAGTATTACTGGTGGCCCAACATGAAGAGGGACGTAGCAGAATGGGTAAGCAAATGCTTGACTTGCCAAAGAGTAAAGGCAGAGCACCAGAGACCCAGTGGACTTTTACGACCCCTGGAGATTCCCGAATGGAAATGGGAACAGATAGCCATGGATTTTGTTGTCGGTTTACCAAGGACGAAAGCCAACCATGATGCCATATGGGTGATTATAGACCGACTGACAAAGTCAGCCCATTTCATTCCTATCAATGAGAGATACACAGTTGATAGACTGGTGGACATTTACCTTAAGGAAATAATGACGCGACATGGAGTCCCAGCGTCCATTGTCTCAGACCGAGACCCCAGGTTCAACTCCAGATTTTGGAGGAGCTTTCAAGAATGTGCGGGGACTAAGTTAAATATGAGTACCGCTTACCATCCCCAGACGGATGGGCAGAGTGAAAGGACCATCCAGACACTAGAGGATATGTTGAGAGTCTGCGCAATAGACTTTAAAGGAAGTTGGGATGATCACTTGTCGTTGATCGAGTTTTCTTATAACAATAGCTTTCATGTTAGCATTGGAATGCCGCCTTATGAGGCCCTGTACGGAAGAAGGTGTCGATCTCCCTTATACTGGGATGAAGTAGGAGAGCGGAAGATGCTCGGACCCGAAGTGGTCCAAAGGACCAAAGACATAGTGGATCTTATCAGAGGACGGCTGGTAGCATCCCAAGACAGACAGAAGAAATATGCAGACCTAGCCCGAAAGGACAAGGAGTATGAAGTAGGGGACTTAGTACTACTAAAAGTATCCCCTTGGAAGGGATTAATGAGGTTCGGAAAGAAAGGGAAACTAAGCCCAAGATATATTGGACCTTTTGAGATACTAAGACGGATTGGGAAGTTAGCTTACGAGCTAGCCTTACCCCCAAACCTACAACAAGTTCATAATGTGTTCCATGTGTCAATGCTAAGGAAGTATCATCGGGATGCCAGGCACATAGTGGAGTACGAGCAGGTGGATATGCAACCAGATCTGACTTACGTGGAAAGACCAGTAAAGATTATGGATAAGAAGGAGCAGGTGCTTCGGAACAAAGTAATCAAGGTAGTCAGAGTGCTATGGCAGAATCATAATGTGGAAGAATCCACTTGGGAACTAGAGAGCGTAATGCTAGAAAAGTACCCCTATTTGTTTTCTATTTGATTCCGGGACGGAATCCTTTTAAGGAGGGGAGACTGTAATAACCCCAAAATTTTGAACTTTTTTTTTAACCCTTATGAATAATGTTTTTGCTGATATTGTTGAATAAGAAAACTTTTCATGCCACACTATGTAGGGGTTCTTTTATTGTTATTCTGAGATCTTACTAGCACTCTATATGATATATAAGTGTATGTAAAGATCGTCAGAATCCAAATTCAAACACTTTGATTTTTCCCGAAAATCCACGAGATACCGAAAGAATTGAGTATAAGGTAACAGGATAAAAAGGATTTAAATTCAAGGATTATAAGAGAGGATCATAAAAGTAATTAATGTATTGAGAAAGGTTAAGGAAACCCAAGTAATAAGATCCCGGGTATGATCCCTCAAATGATAAACGAAAACGAAAGTTAAGCGAACCGTATAACAGATCAGCGGTCATTAGCCAAGTAATTAGAAGCTAATCAAAGAGTTTAGTGATGATGATGTCATCAAACCAATAAGAAGAGGAAAAGTGTGGGAGGATGACATAACATGATGACCTAAGCACGACCAAAGAGAAGTGTGTTGTTGGTTGATTAAGAACCACACAAAATTCACCATGGTTAAAAGTAATAAATCAAAACAAAAGCAAGCAACCAAGAAAAACAAATCACAAAATCACAAAAACACAAAGTTGACTTCATTTTCTTCAAGAAAGCTCTCGGCCTTTCTCTTTTTTTTCAAGAAGAAAAATCCAAAATCCAAGATCCAAGCCTTGTTAATTAGTAAGGTAATTATCTAATACTCCTTATGCATAGATATAGATATCCTATAAGTTTGAGCTTCAAATTCATTCACAATCTCTTCCTAAAATTCATGGAAGAAGAGGGTGAATAGTGTTTTTCAAGAACTTAAATTTTTGTTCGAGTTTTTGTTTAGATTAAGCTTGGATAAGGACTTTCAAGAGTGATTCCAAGCTAATTAGTTACTCCTACTCACAAGGAAGGTATAATCTCTTAACCTAGCTTTGTTATTGAATGTTAAGAGCTTATCATGAGTATTATAGTTCATAAGAGGCTTCATTGTTGTGTATGTAGAGATTAGTTGGTTTTGTGATGTTTTTGGAGTTGTAAATCTTGGTTATTAGTTAAAGAACTTAAGAATAGTTTTAGTTCATGTTTGAGATTAATATAAATTGGAAAAACTTGAGGTGTTGTGGCTGTGGTAGTGAGGTATGGATGGAGTTTGGTTGTATGGTTGAATTGTGGTTGGTTTGTGGTTGATTTGGAGTAGAATAAAAAATTGGTAATCGCATAAACATAGCCGTCGTAATGTCCGATTTACTTTAGACTGTTTTTGCTCTTATCATTAGGACCCGAGAACTCACTGTTAGGTCTTGACCATTGCCATGATTAGATAGTTCATGTTACGAGCTTCGTTTTGATATGTGGTTCGTTTGAATCCGATATACGGTTTAGGAGAAACGACCGTTTTAAGTAACGGTATTTCGCGAACGAACCATTACCACTCGCCTTACTTTGAAACATAGGTTAAAGACCTTAAAAGACTAATTGGAGTATGAAACATTTATGTGAAGTGTATTATGCAGTTGGTAAGGCACTCGCGAAAGTATCGCCTTAAAACCCTTAATGGTTAATTTATTAAAAATGGTGGAGCCGAGGGTACTCGAGCGACTTAAGTGAATCGTTAAGCGCAAAAGCGAACGTTAGGTCTAATTGGTTAAAGTATAGATTCATAAGCGACTTTGGTTTAATTCCAACTTATATGTTGTTTATAGGTTACCAGACTCGTCCCAAGCCATTTATCACCCCCAATTGCTCAGAAAGTTTTCTACCCGTTATACTGTTGTTGTGATGTATACATATGTATATGCATTATCTTGTGATAGATGCATGGTGGTTAATTAGCAAATCTTGCGATATATTGGAGCATGTGATATGGTATATATGCATATCTGTTTTGTAATCTTGATATATATTGTTGATTCAATTGCTTATAAGTTGCATAATACCTATGCTAGAGATAAGCAGAAGTTACATATACCGTTAGTATAGGGGACCCAAAAGTGAACATTTATCTAAAACCGGGAGTCGATGTTCCCGAGTATATTATATATATTTATATATATATAGATATAGTTTTCAAAACTATGAATCAAATAAGGTTTATTCGATAACTTTATTTTATTAATGAATATTATTTTGAATATTCATTCGAGGGCCTATGACTCCGTTTATTTTATTAATGAACATTATTTTGAATATTCATTCGAGGGCTTCTGACTCCGTTTGTTTTATTAATGAATATTATTTTGAATATTCATTCGAGGACTTATGACTCCGATTATTTACTAATTAATATTCTTTACTTCATTAAAGAATAATGTGTCGATAATCAAACTCACTTTTGATTATTCAAATAAAGATATTACTTTCGTATAAGTATATCTTTGGTTATTTAATATTCATTTCAAGTATAAGTTTTACAACTTATACTTCAATTATTTTTATAAAATTATTCTTTATGTGAATATTATTTAAATAATAATATTCAGATATTTTCTAAAATATTGGGACTGATTTATTTTATTAAATCAGCATCACTCCAAACATTCTTAAAAATGTTTTCGAGTCTTCAAAATGATTTTAAAGGTTAGGGCGGATCCCAAAGCTCATTTTTATATTTAAGATCCTCCTTTCGAAGGGGATTTAAATACTCGCTCCAAACCTGAGGGATCCGGCTCTGTGGTGTATTTTATATTTGCAACAAGGTTGCTATTCTGATAAAAGAGTTTTTGATTACTTACCCAACACTCGGGAAGTAAAATTCTTGGAACAAGTTAATCCATTAACAGACATCTCCTGGGAAATATCGGTGAGTTTTCCTTTCCAACTAGATACGACTTCTTGGTGGAGCCGTATCAACAAGTTTCTACTTGGGGAAAGTGGGGACGAGCTTTACGTTTCAGAGTCATGGATTTCATCTGAACTAGGAGTGACGTAAGTGGTCGAGTGGCGCCGGCCCAGCCTTATTATATTGGCCCAAATGGCCCGAAAGTTCCGCTAAGACGGTCCATTCCTTAGGAGTCCAGTGTTCGGTTGACAAGTAAATTCGACAGGTTCTCCTCTACATGTAGAAAATGGTGGGGTTGCACTACTGTGACTGATCATCGTAAGTGGTCTTCCTGGCATGACAAATTCCCGTAATGAGTTCATCATCCAGTTGGATATTTCTGCAACACTACCCGGAGCATTTCGATCGAAAGGCTACGAATGAGTGATTGCTGAAGCATTGACAAGGGTCAAACAATTATAATGGTGTTTCCATTGAATGAAGTATCTCATAACTTCATTTCCTTTAAAAATTAATTCAAAGATTGAATCTATTCAAGTCTTAACTTGTGGTCTCATCTATGGGACGAACTTTTGAAACTTATTATACTTTGAACAGTGGTAGTTCAAGTAGATTTCTAAAAATGGTATAAGTATAGTAAAGTAATTGGTAAATTCATCTTCCTTTAAGCTTATATCCAGTAAGTAATTACCTTACACTTGATAAAGGATTCTAGTAAGTTATCCATTTAGATACTTGCATTATTGTTTACACTATATATTATCTTGCGAGCTGTAATGCTCACTCTTGCTTAATTTCTTCATCACACAACAACAGTTAGGAAAGATGGCCAAACTCAAGCAGACCCAGCGCAAGCGCGTGGGAAGCGTCCCGCGTCTTCCCGTTGATGTTGTAGCTGTTATAGCTGCAGAGGTAGATCTATTGGTAGAACAGACATTCTACTTTTGGGAACCAAATATTGTATAATTATAACTTGTGGCAGATAATGGCAATTAACTGTAAACTTATCAAGTAATCATTTTGGGTTGTAATAACTTTTAAATTGTGGATTCAAGGACTTGTACTTATTTCAATTTCATCTCTGAGACTATAACGGGTTGTGGTGTGTGGTAGTGTGGGGTCACAGCATGAGGTTATTTTTTTTATTAATTAAGTTAAGTGATATTGTAGAAAGAAAGACCGTGACGACCCGGATCCCCGACCCCGGATCTGGGGGTGTTACAATTCTTTACGGATTCTAAAACACGTAGTATGGTGGGAATCTTCGAATTTCGACGGCTTTTGCATTCACTTATTTCGCTCGTTAAACCGAAATACGTTCTTGGATTCCCAAGATTCCACTATTCATTTATGGTGAACTCAAATTTTTTGCATAATCACATCCAATTATTATTCACTGAAGTTTTAAAATATTACAAAATTTAGGGTTCTTACAGCCTCCCCCTTAAAAGGATTCCGTCCCGGAATCAGTCCAAAAATAGATAGGGGTACTTTTCTTGCATGTGCTTTCTATCTCCCATGTCGACTATTTAATATATCAATCTTTTCAATAAACTCTCATGCACTCGACCACTTGGCCTTGGAGCATTTGCTTCTTGCGATCTATGATCTGTATCGGTTGTTCCTCATAAATTAAGTCTGGCAGAAGTTTATCTGCTCAAATTCGATCATACGTCTGAAGTCGCTGTTTTAATTCCTTATCACAGACACGTAGAATACGTTATAAACTTGTCAAGGGTTTGGGTTAGTGCTAACTCGTAAGCCAGGTTCTCTATTCTTCTTAATATCTCAAATGATCTAACAATCCTTAGACTCAGCTTTCCTATTTTTCCAACTCTCATCACTCCCTGTCAGGGAACCACCTTCCACAATACTAGGTCTCCTACTTCGTATTCTCAGCATATTTCTTTTTGTCTATCTTGGGCTGCCACCGACAAGCCTAGCTTGATAAGATCTCTAGTTCCTTTGATCTGTTGAATTAACTTGGTCCAAGTATTCTTCGTTTGCCAACCTATTTTTTTTTAACACAAGGAAGAACAACTCCTTCTCCCGTACAATGCTTCATAAAGATATATTCTCATGTTTGCATGAAATTCGTTATCGTCCCTAACTTTAATAACTAAAGTTAGTCATTCCAACTTCCTCTAAAATCCATAGCACGGACTATTAGTGCGTCCTTTAATGTTTGAATGGTTCTTTCACCCTTTGGTTCCTCTATAACACTGTTACTCGTGCTTAATGCTTCGTTTCTTAGTTTTTACCTATTCGGATATACACTCTCTGTCGATTGATCTATATACCAAAATCTGATCATATTTCAATGCACTTGTCTTTTATCACACACTTAGCGTCAGATTTAACACCTCTCCTTATAGACATGTAAAACACCTCATGGTCTCGTCACCGTTTTGAAGGAAGCACCATCTTGCATATACTGATCGATGCGCTTTAGAATATTGAACGTTCGATGACCTTTAAATTAGTTTCCACTACGTCCCATCGTCAGGGTATCGGTGTCTTTTTCTTATGCTTGCATAATAAGTGCACTACACAAAACTTCCTGTTGGCGATAGTTTTCCTCACTCTACCTGTCGATCCGTGTTCCTTAAGCAGTGCACGCTCGATCATATCCACAAAATAACTAGAAATTAATCCAATTATGGAATCAACCTTGGGTTCTTATTTGGAACAAACACTATTGGGGTTCCTTGTCGCTAATCGTTTCTATCGTCTTCATAACAAATTGTCAAGGGAAGATCTCACGTTTATGATACGATAATAAGCAGGCTTATTTAACCTATAAATTATAATCCCAAATAGTACCATGGACCGACTGGGTCCTTGGTAATCCTTACTCCAAAGTTACCGAAATAAATCCTTGCACTTATTAAAATCTTTGCTGGTTTCATTTTGTCCACTAATTCTTCGATCTTCTACCTTAATCCTCTGGCGTGTTGAGTATTCTCTTGCTCAGCTACCAGCATTTTTTTTCTTATTTAATCATGGTCAATATTCTCTTAAGTTTCAATATGACATTAATTCTTCCTGTTACAAGATTAGTTTCCACTCCTCGTTATTCCTTCTTGTCATAACCTTCGCTTCTTTGTCAATCTTGATCGACTCTTGCTTTCCATAAATTCTACTAGTTACTTTTCTGTTATCATAATTTCAACTTCATCCCTTTCAACTCTTCTTACCAGTTGTCCTGAATTTTTTTTTTTGCATCTCAAGTCCCTTCTCTTACTTATAGGGTCGGCCACCACACTGGCTCTCCCTCAGTTACGGAGAACTTCGCAATCTTATTCCTTGATTAATCTTGATTATATACTTTACCTCATATCTTATGATACTATATATATATATATTCTAAAAATAATCACAGTCCTCCTCATAAGTTAAAATCTTTATTTCTTGTAACACGAGCTTTATCGCGGTTATTCTAGGTCATGCTTAGGATGCCTCATCATAATTCGCACAAAGGTCTTCCCTCATCGTGAATTATTCCTAACATCGATCTGTTCCCTCATCGTCAATTATTCCTAACATCGATCTTTCCAATAGACCACGAAAATTTATTACCTCAAGGTCTCACAGGCTTGATCGTTCTCTAATTCATTAACCACTAACATCGTCGCGACCTTGCAAGGGTGTAACCCCAATCACGACAGTATTTTCCTTAACGTTCCTTTAACATCATACTAAAGGTTCTTATCGTAGATTCTAAACACGTATTCCCCCTCTAAAATAATTTACTCATCACGGTACTCCGACCACGTAATCATAGTATTGAGTTTTCAATCTCACGTCAGAACAACAGTTCACATCTATACTTCCTATTATCCACAAGGTAATCAGCCTTTGAAGAACGATTCCCAAGATATCAATATCATCTAGACATTCTTATTAAGATTTCATCCTGCGTTCTTGCATGAAAATGCTTATTAATTCGCTTACACAATTAAATTGAAGGGTGAACTAGTGGAACAATACCTAGTCCACCTCAAGAAACATTAACAACTAGCTAAACAAAATGGCTAGCTCAATTAATTTTGGATATACAATAACTGAGTAGAACGATTAGCTAGACTTTTCCTTACATCATTTAAAATTTCAACTAGTCAAAACAATTGGCTAGTTTTTCAAAAAATTATATGCAACTAGCCAATTCAGTCCGTGAGTCAAAAATCTCAACACCATAGCCATTGAAGAAGTTATGGCTACCAGGATAATCGAGTTGAGAATACAGAGTCATTGAGTTCTGGAGCGAGAGTAACTATAGACTCTGAATAGAGCGTTCTTGGCATCGGAATAATCGATAGCCATTCATCAAATATTTTATACCAAAAAAGTGTTCCACCCAAAGGTGTCTCTGTAAACAGCAAAGCATTTAATAGAATTGAACTTTAAATACCAACATCAATTTGATAGTTTCATTACGATTACAACGTTCGATGTACAACCCCCTTTTGGAATAGGGGAAAAGAATTCAGGAAAAATCTGTGAACACTTGATCATCTATGAGCATAACAACTTGTTACTTATTTATGAACTCGAGGGAAGAATCCAAGTATGAAAGAAAGTAATCGATATCCAGCAAGATTTATTCATTAATTTGATAGAAAATAATTCATCAAACATTACTCGGATAATCGAAAAAATATGGATACGCTTAAGCCAGACAAGATAATCATAAGATTTGAGAATGAAGCATATTGATCGAATAAAAGACCTTTAGATAAGTTCCAGTTTAGAGAAAAATATCAACGGTTCGTTATCCTACGAATTCAAATTAGAAATCAATGATGTTACTTGACATAGCTTATCAAGGTGACATGATGATGGATAGTTTGAAGGGAATCACGTGACAGCAAGTGGATAACACGACTGGTCATTGATTATCCTTAACCGTCATCATTACCCACCCGGGGATGATCTCACCTCCCCATCTTCATAATTCCATATACCAATATTCGCGTCTCTAAGCATTTTTTTTAAAGTCGCTTAATAACTTGCTTTTTCGCAAATACATTCTTCATTCCTCTTTAGTTACTCGCAAAATATTGTGCCCACGCGCCTGATTTGATACGTTAGCAAAGGACGACATCCTGTCGAGAATATACACGTAGCTTCTAGTAAGATCCCACTCTTGGAATCCTGCGTCAGACTCCTTGGTCTTCTCGTCTAGTAGTTCGGAGCTAGCTGCGTTGATTGCAGGAGCATGAAATTTTCAGAAGTTATACTGTCGATTCTCACTTTCCGCGCTGAACCATAATGGATTAACGAATGAAATGATTTCGTATTATCGCATAGCGTGCTCGTATTGGGATACACTAAAATCTTCCTCATAGGACATATATTCCTCAATGGTATAGCGAATACCCTTCTTGGTACAATCGTTGCTCATCGCGTATTGGGCCCTTATTATCGGAACAATACTTTCAACCAATTCAGGTAACTTAATAACCTTAATAGTAAAAAGAATTAAGCATCTTGATTCTCGCCTGATATGTCTCCTCAAGGGCAATCTATAAAGAGCTATGAGTAGCAAGACTTGGGTTATCCAATCAACCTATGGTATTGGAGGTATCGTCTTCATTCCGCTTTCTTCGGAGACCCAGCTCCACTTCTATATCAATATTACTAAAAAAAATCTTGTACAATTTTCTCCTTTCCTTATTCTGTCAATCTCAAATGATTCCAACAGTCTCCGTGTAACACTTCACATAAATACTTCAATATAACTCGTGGTAGTCCATCAACAAACTCTATCGGCTCAACCGATAGACTCTCTTTTACACATAACTCTTAGCACTCTTGTCTCTGAGTACTAAAACTCATTCTCTTCCTTTAATGCTGGCTTTTCAATCGACTGCTAATAACTCAACCGATACTTCTACTCTTAAGGCTAATATTCCCTTGGGGTACTACCGTCGTGACTACTCCGTAGTAATCCGACTAGAAACTCGATGAGAGTTCTCATTAATTCATTTTTATCCTTACGTCTACCCGATTTTACTCCTATCATTTCCAAGATTTATAACCTAAAGCTCTGATACAACTTCTGTAACACCCCCAAATCCGGGGTTAGGAATCTGGGTCGTCACATATCCATCCAATCCTTTGTCACATGTGTTAATCCCCATGATCCAACAAAATCACATCATAGACCCCAATCCTTCACACATAAAAGTTATAATCTTAGAAACAATACATAACCAATAACATCAGTTATTACACATCAAATACACTTTCCAGGATCTCACACTATTACTCATAACCTCTACATGAAGTTATGAATATTTCTAACTCGAACAACATCCTATCTGCATACTCTGGTCCACCTGAGCAAAGCTGCAATGAGTTTATGGGCAATCTACGTATTCTCCACACAATTGCCTTCTCTCCAGCATACTAGCTATCTGTTGTGATATAATATATAAAAGCAAGAGTGAGCACTATGGATCAGCAAGGTACATATATATTTATATGTATATATATAACAATAAATGTACTTCATATTTTTCAAAGATTTCTGAAAACATATATGCTTGTCAAGCTTGTAATATTCTCAAAATCAACTGTAACATTATATCCAATTTATACTTGTATCCGTCTCTTTTTCAAACTTCAAGATTTTACTCGAACCAGAATTATAAACTGGATTTGATATTCACATCATGTATCTCATGATTTAAAACTCAGCCTTATCGGCCTTCTGTTGTAGATTGCACAATAATTTTCCAAAATGGAAGAAAGGGACTATATTGGAATAAACCACGTACCGGTGATCAGCCGAATATGAAATTTTCTCTACTAGTAGAATGAATACAAACCTAGCCGCCTTTGGGCTTATCAAGACATTACACAATGGTTGCCCATTTCCGTGCAAGTCCGAAAGTCAATGGTCACAAAGAGCATATAACTGTATACTGCGCCACTCCGCGCTTGGTCACTACCCGATACCTCTCCGTGCCGGGCAGGCCACATTCCAGTCCCAAAACAATTATATTATTTACACAAAATCCTTTATCGAAGGAATAGATCATTCTGAGTTGACCTTTAAATAAGATGATTTATTCATCACTTTTAATTCAATTGATCCTTGGAAGTTGTCGGAGTTTTGAATTTAAAATCATTTTCAAACCCTTAACTGTAGTAAAGGTTTACATATATTGTTCACTTGATTTTCATTGAGCGAGGAAGCAAAACCCTTATGCTCCTAGACTAAGTTCCCTAAGGTTTTGATAAGTTTCAGATGATTGATCTCTTCCGATAAATTTTGAATAATTTAGAAAGTATCTTTGGGAACTATGTCTATTTTTAAATGATTTTTAGAGGTACGGAATATTAAATATTTACAGTTTCATAATATTTTTAAGAAGGGTTCAATGAATTGATAAAACCTTAAGTACTAAATGTTTCTCAATAAGGTTCAATGAATTGATAAAAATCTTAATTAAATACTTAAGACATTATTTGACATCTTATAATTATCCTTCGAATGGTTACATGCATTTTAGACAGAGTGAATTGATGTAAAAACTTTTCAATATCTCTTTAAGTATTTTTCGAATATTTTAGTAACTCTTTAGGTATTACTTATAAATAAATAATCAAATAGGATATCCCTTGAGTGAATATTCGATTATCTCTTATAGTTATAAATCAAATCTCAATCGTTCGGTTAATATGTATGTTACGCGAAAGTACTTTGTTTATTGAAATAGAAATCTTCCGCGTCCGGCTCGTTCCGGAATTAAATCAATTTAAAATATCTCCGACTCCCACTATCTTGTATTATAATAAAATTACGTTTCAATTTCTCATACTCAAATAAAACGAAGTTTGTTTTCGTAAACAATCGCATAGTTTGAATGTATTGATATCACAGACTAGCATATATTTTCAAACTGTAAATCATGAAATCAATATCACAACAGTATATATTACATGGATAATTTGTGATAGGGTTTGTAAACTTGCCTGATGTCCAAACTCTACCTTGATATATCCCTCTCGGTCCTGGAACCTCTACCAAGACTTAATATAACCTCAGTTAGTCGGGTTAACCAATGATCGACTTATTCTAAGTAGACTCACTCTACCCGATCTTCACTCTCTCAGGTTCATTTAACTTACGACATATCACACCTCGTTACTGTCCATTTAAAATCTCGTTCGACACACCTATGTTTTCTTCTTACAATCCTTAACAACTCTCGTGTTTTGATCATCTCCAAATTATATTATTAACTTGGCCAAAACGGGCGGTCAAAGTAGTACTTCCATAGATGACTTTAAATATTAATCGAATAAGGTTTATTCGATAATTTTATATTATTTATTGAATATTATTTCGAATATTCATTCGAGGGCTTATGACTCGGCTTATTTATTTATTGAATATTATTTTGAATATTCATTTGAGGATCTATGACTCCGATTATTTGCTGAGATATATTCTTTATTTTATTAAGAAATAAGGTGTCGATAATCAAACTCACTTTTGATTATTCAAATAAAGATAGTACCTTCGTATAAGTATATCTTTGGTTATTTAACATTCATTTCAAGTATAAGTTTTACAACTTTTACTTCAATAATTTTTATAAAGATTATTCTTTATGGGAATATTATTTAAATAATAATATTCAGATATTTTCTAATATATTGGGACTGATTTATTTTACTAAATCAGCATCACTCCGAACATTCTTAAAAATGTTTCGCGAGCCTTCAAAATGATTTTTAAAAGTTAGAGCGGATCCCAAAACTCATTTTTTTATATTTAAGATCCTCCTTTCGAAGGGGATTTAAATACTCGCTTAAAACCTGAGGGATCCGGCTCTGTGGTGTGTTTTATATTCGCAACAAAGTTGCTGTCTTGATAAAAGAGTTTTTGATTACTTACCCAATACTCGGGAAGTAAAATTCTTGGAACAAGTTAATCCATTAACAGGCATCGCCTGGGAAATATCGGTGAGTTTTTCCTTTCCAACTAGATACGACTTCTTAGTGGAGCCGTATCAACAAGTTTCTACTTGGGGAAAGTGGGGCCGAGCTTTACGTTTCAGAGTCATGGATTTCATCTGAACTAGGAGTGGCATAAGTGGTCGAGTAGCGCCGGCTCAGCCTTATTATATTGGCCCAAATGGCCTGGAAGTTCCGCTAAGGCGGTCCATTCCTTAGGAGTTCAGTGTTCGGTTGACAAGTAAATCCGACAGGTTCTCCTCTACATGTAGAAAATGGTGGGGTTGTACTACTACGACTGATCATCGTAAGTGGTCTTCCTGGCGCGGCAAACTCCCGTAATGAGTTCATCATCCAGTTGGATAATTCTGCAACACTACCCGTAGCATTTCGATCGAAGGGCTACGAATGGGTGGTTGCCGAAGCATTGACAGGGTCAAACAGTTTTATTGGTGTATCCATTGAATGAAGTATCTCGTAACTTCATTTCTTTTCAAAATATTTCAAAGAATAAATATATTCAAGTTTTATTTATGGTCTCATCTATGGGATGACCTCGTGAATCTTATTATACTTTGAACAGTAGTAGTTCAAGTAGATTTCTAAAAATGGTATAAGTACAGTGAAGTAATTGGTAACTTCATCTTCCTTTAAAACTTATATCCAGTAAGTAATTACCTTACACATGATAAAGGATTCTAGTAAGTATCCATTTAGATACTTGTATTATTGTTATCACTATATATTATCTTGCGAGCTGTAATGCTCACTCTTGCTTCATTTCTTCATCATACAACAACAGTTAGGAAAGATGGCCAGGCTCCAGCAGACCCAGCGCAAGCGCGTGGGAAGCGCCCCGCGCCTTCCCGTTGAGATCGTAGCTGCTATAGCTGCAGAGGTAGATCTACCTTTAGATCAGACATTCTACTTTTGGGAATCAATTATGTATAATTATAACTTGTGGAAGATAATGGCAATTAACTGTAAATTTATCAAGTAATCATTTTGGGTTGTAATAACTTTTAATTGTGGATTCAAGGACTTGTACTTATTTCAATTTCATCTCTGAGACTATGACGTGTGGTGGTGTGTGTTAGTGTGGGGTCACAGCTTGAGGTTGTTTATTTTTAATTAAGTTAAGTGATAATTGTGGAAAGAAAGACCGTGACGACCCGGATCCCTGACCCCATATCTGGGGGTGTTACAGTGGCCATGAGAGTGGATGTTGTTGAACTATCTTGCATTCCAAACTTCTTCAGTAAGTTTCTGGTGTACTTGGATTGACAGATAAAAGTACCTTCTTCAGTTTGCTTGACTTGAAGTCCCAGAAAATAGCTGAGTTCTCCCATCATACTCATTTGATATCTTGACTGCATTAGCTTTGCAAACCTCTCACAGAGTTTGGCATTGGTAGAACCAAATATGATATCATCAGCATATATTTGTACCAAAAGTAAGTCCTTTCCATTGTTGAGGTAGAACAATGTTTTATCAATTATACCTCTGTGAAATCCACTTTCCAGAAAGAATTAAGCTAAAGTCTCATACCATGCTCTAGGAGCTTGCTTAAGGCCATAAAGTGCTTTGTCAAGCCTGTAGACATGATTTGGAAATTTTGAATCTACAAAGTCTGGAGGTTGTTCAACATAAATCTCTTCTTCCAATTCTCCATTAAGAAAAGCACTTTTCACATCCATTTGAAAGACTTTAAACTTTTTGTGAGCAGCATAAGCCAAAAAGATCCTTATGGCTTCTAATCTAGCAATTGGTGCAAATGTTTCATCATAATCACTACCCTCCTGTTGAGAGTAGCCTTTAGCAACCAGTCTTGCTTTATTCCTTGTAATTATGCCATCACTATCAGTTTTGTTTCTGAACACCCATTTTGGGTCAACAACTTATCTGTTCTTTGGTCTTGGCACTAAGGTCCATACTTTATTTCTTTCAATTTCATTTAACTCTTCCTGCATTGCTTGCACCCAATCAGCATCTTGAAGAGCTTCTTCCACTTTCTTTGGTTCAGTCTGAGATAGAAAGGAATGATAAAGACATTCATTTGATGTTGCAGTTCTAGTTCTGACACCTGCTTCAGGATCTCCAATAATTAAGTCAGGTGTATGTGATTTGGTCCACTTCCTTGCAGATTGAAGTTGACTTCTAGAACCGGATCCTCCCCCATGATCCATGTTGTCTCCATCAGCATTTTCTGATGCTCCCCCTGTAGTTATGCTCTCTGAGACTTCAGAATTTGACTTGGATCCTTCAGGATTTGAAGTATCAGAGCTTCGAGAATTATTAGAATTTAACTCATCAGAACCAGATGAATCAGAGTTTGAAGAGCTAGTGTCAGGTTCTGATGCTTCTTTAGAGTCTTGAGATGTGGTAGGATCTTCATCTTTCTCCCCCTAGACATGTGCATTTTCTTTTGGAGTTGTTACCACAGATTCAATGACATCAGTACTTACAGGATCAAAGTTTAAGTCATCAGAATTTACAGAATCAGAATTTAAGTCTTCATTTTCAAATCTCAGCTGATTGTGATCATTGAAATCTTCAAGTCCAGTAATCTTCTTATCATCAAAAGATATATTGATAGATTCCATGACAGCCCTTGTTCTTAAATTGTAGACTCTGAAGGCTTTTGTGGAAAGTGGATATCCAATAAAAATTCCTTCATCAGCTTTTAGATCAAATTTTGACAGCTGTTCAGGATGAGTCTTAAGAACAAAACACTTACATCCAAATACATTAAAGTATTTCAGATTTGGCTTCTTTTTCTTCACCATCCCATATGGTGTTTTTCCATGCTTGTTTATGAGTGTTGCATTCTGTGTAAAACAAGCAGTCTATACAGCTTCAACCCAAAAGTAGGTTGGCAACTTTGTTTCATCAAGCATAGTTCGTGCAGCTTCAATGAGAGTCCTGTTCTTTCTTTCTACAACTCCATTTTGTTGTGGAGTCCCAGGTGCAGAAAATTCCTGTTTGATTCCATGCTCTTTGCAGAACTCTTCCATGATTGAATTCTTGAACTCAGTGCCATTATCACTTCTTATAATTTTAACAGAATCTTTGACCAACTTATGCAGCTGTCTGACATGATCAGTTAGAGTAAATGCAATTTCATTCTTCTTGTGCAAGAAGTACACCCAGGTGTACCTTGTGAACTCATCCACTATAACCATAGCATATTTCTTCTTTTCAATAGACATGATATTGACTGGACCAAATAGATCAACATGTAGTAGGTGATAAGGCTCAAGAATTGATGACTCAGTTTTGCTCTTGAAAGAAGATTTTCTTTGTTTTGCCTTTTGACATGAATCACAAAGGCCATCAGGAGCAAATACTGATTTTGGTAATCCTCTCACAAGATCTTTCTTTACAAGCTCATTTATGTTGTTGAAGTTTAAATAAGAGAGTCTTTTGTGCCAATTCCAGCTTTCTTCAATTGATGCTCTACTCAATAGACAGATTGCAGAACCATCAATACTTGTTGAAAGTTTGGCTTCATAAATGTTACCATGCCTGTAACCTTTCAGAACCACTTTGCCTGTAGAATTGCTTACAACTTCACAATGTTCTTCAAAGAAATCCATATGATAACCTTTGTCACAGATTTGACTTACACTGAGCAGACTGTGTTTAAGTCATGAGACAAGAGCTACTGTTTCAATGATGACATTCCCAAGATTAATATTGCCATATCCCACAGTTTTTCCCATATTGCCATCTCCATAGGAAACTTCTGGGCCAGCTTTCTCCATAAAGTCTGAGAGTAGGGCTTTATTTCCAGTCATATGTCCTGAACATCCACTATCCAGTACTAGGATGTTTCTCCTGTTGCCCTGCAATCACAAAGACCACTAATGGTTAGTTTTAAGGACCCAGACTTGCTTGGATCCTTTGGCCTTTTTAAGTTTGTTAGCATTTGTAACGGATTTAATATCAGAGTTTATGCTAACATGCTGTTTATCAGAACTTATATCAGACTTTGCATCAAAATTTACACTAGAAGGAATTAAAGCAACTTTCTTCAAAGAAGGTTTTATTTGATAATAATCATAGTATAAACTATGATATTCCTTACAAGTATAAATGGAATGCCATAAACTACCACAATGAAAACAAGGATTTTGTGGCTTAAACCTAACAGACTGACTCTTAACTCCTGACTTAGAAGGTAAAGAGTTTATATTCTTATTCTTCCTGTAAAAAGAAGCAAGATGGTTAGAGTTTCCACAGTTATAACATTTCTTTCTAGGAGCATTAGGAACAGGCATATAGTTATTGCTTTTATTCACACCTTCCTTTCCATTCCTATTTTTCCTAGCTGCCTTAACCTTGTTGACATTCCTTATTTCTTTCTGCTTATGCTTAAGTTGCTTCTTTGTCATTAAGCCTATGTTGACTTCAGCTGGTTTATCCTGTTCTAATTTGTCAGAAGTTGACTTCTCCTTAACTTCTGTCTCAGACTCTTTCATCATTTCAGAATCTGACTTTATAGTTTTAGCTACAAACTTAACAGGATTTACCTTTGGCTTAATCGTTTGTTTAACAACAATTGGCTCAATTTGTTCAGTTCCTTTTCACTTTTATCATCTCCATAACCTAAGCCCTCTTTCCAGTTTCCACTACTTAATAAATTCTGAGTTGTTCTGCCAGAGTTAGTCCATGTCCTGATAATCTCTTTTTCTTTTTCTAACTCAGTTTTGAGAGATTTGTTCAGTTTTAGCAATTCATCTCCAACATAAAAAGCATCATCTCTCTCTTTCTGAGTTTGATGGAACATAACTAACTCCTTTTCTAAATAATCATTCCTTTTCTTAAAAGCAAGATTTTCAGAAGTTAATCTTTCACATGTTAAAGTTTGATCTCTGTAGCTAATAAACATGGTTTTAAGATATAATCTCAACTCAGTAATATCATCAGTATAAAAGGCATAAGTTGTTTAAGGTACCTTTAATTCAGCAGTTTCAGGGCTTCCATCAGAATTTGCCATCAAGGCGTAGTTCACCTTATCTTCGGAATCTGAAGATTCTGTCCAGCTTTTCTTCTTTGTGACAAGTGCCTTGCCTTTGTCACTTTTTCCCTTTTTGCAGTCAGGAGATATGTGGCCTCTTTCACCACAATTGTAGCATTTGACATTTGAGTAATCTCCTCTGTCAGACTTTCCTTCTCTGCCTTCAGATTTTTTGAAACCCTTCTTATCAGTACTTCCACCTTTCTTGAAAATCTTCTTTCCTCTTCTGAATTTCCTATAGGCTATCTTTGTGATACCCTTCACCATAAGAGCACACAATTTCATCATCTCTTCATCAACATCTATTTCAGGTAAACTTTCAGTTTCTGAATCATCATCATCAGAACTTGATGATTCTGAATCAGACTTTGTGATGAGAGCTTTTCCTTTGACTTTCTTTGAGACAACCACTTTGGGGAATTCCTCCTCAGCCTTAAGAGCAACTGTCCTTGACTTTCTCCCTTGTCTCTTGCTTCTTTGATCCATCTCAAGTTCATAAGACTTGAGCATACCATAAATTTCATCAAGAGTAGTTTCATCAAGAGTATAGTTGTCTCTTGTAATTGTAGCCTTCAAATCCCAACTTTCAGGAAGAGCTAAAAGGAATTTTAGATTTGAATCTTCAAGATCATATTCCTTGTCCACCAGTGACAGATCATTCAAGAGTTTGACAAACCTGTCATATAAGTCAGTTAATGACTCATCACTTTTTGAGTCAAAGTGCTCATACTCTTGAGTGAGTATAGTCCTCCTGTTCTTCTTGATTGCATCAGTTCCCTGGCATCTTGTCTCCAAAGCATCCCATATCTCCTTTGCAGTCTTGCAGTGAATTACCCTATTTAACATGACATTATAAATGGCACTATGCAGCAAATGCCTTACCTTTGCATCCTTGGCAATGGATGAGATATCTTCAGCTGTGTACTCACTTTTCTCCTTTGGTATGGTCTTTGCTGGCTGATATGCAACTACAACAGAGAGCTTGGTTGGCTTATGCGGTCCTTCATTAATTCTGTCAAGGTATTCTGGATCTGTAGCTTCCAGAAACATAGCCATCTTCACTTTCCATATGGGGTACTCAGAAGATCTTAGTATGAGAACCCTTATAGTGTCATATCGACTGTGGATTTGAGACTTTTGAGTTTCTTCAGTTTTGGCGGGCTTGGTTGGATTTTCTGCTTCTTCAGACATAATTGTTTTGGATCTTTACTGTATGTGTGTTAACAGATAGGCTCTGATACCACTTGTTAGGTCACACAACACTGTAGAAGGGGGTTGAATATAGTGTAAAATACAATCAAATCAATTTCGAACACAAGTAACAGAAAGTTGAACAAAGCCACGAGAAAGAATCACTTTCCTCTGCCGTTTATTGATCAGATGCTTGACAGGATGGCTGGTCATGAGTATTATTGTCTTCTGGATGGCTATTCGGGTTACAATCAGATTTGCATTGCACCAGAAGACCAAGAAAAGACTACTTTTACTTGTCCATTTGGCACGTTTGCTTTTCGCATAGTTTTATTTGGCTTATGTGGTGCACCTGCCACTTTTCAGAGATGCATGATGGCTATATTCTCTGATATGATTGGAAATAATGTCGAAGTGTTCATGGACGACTTCTCCATCTTTGGACATTCTTTTGATGACTGCTTGAATAATCTTCGTTCGGTGCTAAAAAGGTGTGTGGAAAATAATTTGGTGCTTAATTGGGAAAAATGTCACTTTATGGTACGTGAAGGCATTATTCTTGGGCATAAGGTCTCTAGCAAGGGCCTTGAGGTGGATAAAGCCAAGGTGAGAGTCAATGAAAATATTCCAGCACCTATTTCTGTGAAAGGAATCCATAGTTTTCTTGGTCATGCGGGTTTTTATCGGCATTTTATCAAGGACTTCTCGAAGATATCTAAGCCATTGTGCAACCAGCTCGAGAAAGATGTGCCTTTCAAATTTGATGATGAATGCTTGGCGGCATTCGAGACTCTCAAGAAGAGTTTGATAACTGCAAAAGTTATTATGAAACCTGATTGGACATAACCTTTTGAGATGATGTGTGATGCGAGTGATTATGCAGTGGGAGCAGTTCTTGGGCAGCGCGAGAATAATCTTTTTCATGTGGTCTACTATGCTAGTAAGACACTTAATGGAGCTCAAATGAACTACACCACTACTGAGAAGGAGCTCGTGGCTATAGTCTTTGGTTTCAAAAACTTTCGATCTTATCTGCTTGGGACAAAGGTGAAGGTATTCACTGATCACGCCACCATCCGCTATCTAGTCTCAAAGAAGTATTCGAAGCCTAGATTTATTTGTTGGGTGCTCTTGCTACAGGAATTTGAGTTAGAGATCAAGGATAAAAAAGGTACTGAGAATCAAGTAGCTGACCATCTCTCTGGATTGGAGAATCCCAATTCTACTTCCCATGATCAGACATTGATCAACAAATCTTTTCCGGATGAGCAGTTGTTCGCAGTTCAGGAGGAAGAGCCATGGTTCACAGATATTGTGAACTATCTTGTCAGCAATATAATGCCTCCTAATATGAATGCAACTCAAAAGAAGAAGTTTCTTCATGAGGTGAAGTGGTATATGTGGGATGAACCATATTTGTTTAGACAGGGAGCTGACCAGATCATCAGGAGATGTATCCCATTCTGTGAGACGGAGGGGATATTACGAGACTGTCATTCCACAGTTTATGGTGGACATTATGGTGGTGAAAAGACGACAGCTCGTATTTTGCAAGCAAGTTTTTTCTGGCCTACATTGTTTAAGGATGCACATCAATTCGTTTTAAGGTGTGATCGTTGCCAAAAAGTTGGTAATCTTACTAGGAAGGATGATATGCCTTTAAATGTGATGCTTGAAGTCGAGGTCTTTGATGTTTGGGGAATCGATTTCATGGGACCATTTATCTCATCTTGCAATAATCAGTACATCTTGCTGGCAGTCAATTATGTCTCGAAATGGGTAGAAGTCAAGGCTCTGCCGACGAATAATGCAAAGGTAGTGTTGAATTTTCTTCATAAGCAGATATTCACAAGGTTTGGAACACCACGAGTAATCATAAGTGATAAGGGGTCACATTTCTGCAACCGTAAGTTCACTTCTATGATGCAGCGCTATAATGTGAATCATCGTATTGCTACTGCCTATCATCCGCAAACTAATGGTCAAGCTGAAGTGTCTAATAGAGAGATCAAGCGCTATCTAGAGAAAGTTGTTTGTCCGTCAAGGAAAGATTGGTCTTGAAAGCTCGATGAAGCTGTTTGGGCTTATAGAACATCATACAAAACTCCATTTGGGATGTCCCCGTTTCAACTTGTCTATGGTAAGGGATGTCATTTACCTGCGGAGCTTGAGCATAAGGCTTACTGGGCGTTGAAGAAGTTGAACCTTGATCTAGATGCAGCTGGAAAGAAGCGAATGCTTCAATTAAATGAACTTGATGAATTTCGACTTCAAGCATATGAGAACAACAAAATGTACAAGGAAAAAGTAAAAAGGTGGCATGACAGGAAGCTATCTCTTAAGTCATTCGTGCCGGGGCAACAAGTTCTTTTATTCAACTCTCGTCTCCGACTTTTTCCTGGAAAGTTGAAATCAAGGTGATCTGGACCTTTTATCGTCAAAACTGTGTTTCCACATGTAGCGGTGGAGATTTTTCAGAACGATCTGGGCCAAGCATTCAAGGTTAATGGTCAGAGATTGAAGCATTATTATGGGGACACGGCAAATCAGGAGGTGGTTAGTGCCATTTTATTGTCAACTTGATCGGAGTACTCTACGTCAAGCTAATGACGTAAAAGAAGTGCTTCTTGGGAGGCAACCCATGATTTGAGACTTTAGGAACCTTTAGAAGTTAGTACCATATTCAAAAACCCAAAAAAATTCTAGAAAATTTGGGCAAAAATTTTGTTTTTCCAGAAACCCCTGGGGCGCCCGCCTGGAAATCCCGGGCGACCGCCTGGAGTCTGGGGCGCCCGCCTAGAAAGTCCGGGCGGCCGCCTGGAACCCTTCTGTCAGAATCTTTTTTCGGCCTTATAAAAAACCAAAAAAATCAGAAAACCCAAAATAACTAAAAACCCACAGCAAACAACCCACAAACCCACATTTTTTCTCCCACAAACCCCCTCCTACTCTAATTCTAAACCTAAATTCCACCCTATATATACACACAACACCTCCATATACACTCCCATATACTTTCAACTTTAAAACTCTCTCCTACACTCAAAACACAACTCTCAAACACTTTTTCTCAGTTTCAATGACACCTAAGAGATCTCGAACTATTGATAGCAGCACCGTTCCTACTACTGATTCATTGAGGGCAACTCCTGTGAGGCCCCGTTTGGTGGATAGGGTTGCTGAGGAAGAGTATACTAGGCTTCTGACTAAGCCGATTCTGAAGGAGAGGGGATTTTTACCATCGGGGAGGGATGATGAGTTATTGCCGATGATTGTGGAGAAAGGATGGATTTCTTTTTGTGAGTCACCGGATGCGGTTCCAATGAGTGTGGTTCGCGAGTTTTATGCGAACGCCAAGGCTGACAAGAATGGGTATCCGGTTGTTCGTGGGCTTACTGTTGATTATCAGCCTGAGGCGATTCGCCGTGTTATTGGGCAGCGACAAGGAAGCCCGAGGAGGAGAACTGGAATAAAAAGACCCCCGAGGATTTTGATTTGGATTTGATTTTTGCTACTCTCTGTCAGCCGGGCATGGTATGGAAGTTCAAAACGGGATCTAACGAGTATCGTTCTTTTTCGGCGGTTGCGATGAACATGTATGCACGTGCATGGAATGCCTTTATTTTTGCTAATATTTTGCCTTCTTCGCATGCACGTGAGGTTACAGTTGAGAGAGCCAGGTTGTTGTGGGGGATCTTGAATGAGGAATATTATGTGGACCTTGGTGAGTTCATCTACCAAGAGATTTTGAAGTTTTGTAGGGGATGACTCAAAGCAACATCCCTTATGCATCTATTGTCACGAAGCTGTACAGTGCAGTTGGAGTTCACTGGCCTTCTTATGAGTAGCTGCAGATTCCAACCGCTCCTATTGACTCATCGACACTGAATGCGATGCTGGAGTGGACGGGTGGAGAGCCCGAAGAGCATGGTTTGGGATATCGTCTTCCAGGAGGACGTCCAGCAGCTGGTGCTACTATGGCTAGGCCCAGTCAAGTTCGTGTTGAGGCAGGCTCTTCTAGAGCCCAGTAAGGTGCTGGTTCAGGGATGGCTGATGCTCAGTATAAGAGGCTATCGAGGAGGATGGATGCAATGTACGAGTCGCAGAGTAGATTTGCTCGGGAGCTCACCCTCGCACTTGGGACTGCTTCCAAAGGCCTTGGAGCTGACATCCAGTGGCCCGTTTTTGGTGAGGATTCTGCTTATCCGCCTCCTGATACTCCACTCTCTGAGGGTGATGATGATGATTTCTTCGAGTAGGTATACCCTGTGTTCTTTTCTACTACCTTCACTGGGGACAGTGAAGATTTTAAATTTGGGGGTGGTAGTTAAGGAGCATATTTGTGTGTGTGTCATGTAGTTGCATATTCATGATAGTTTAGTTCATATAGTTGCATATTTTTGCCATATAGTTTTTTTATTATTATTTTATAGCTTTATTATTTATAATGTCATTTAGCTCATATATATATCATGATCCCTTTTGTGTGCTTTGCCAATTGATTTGTGATATTGATGCGAGTGTAGTGATAGCGTTAGAGTAATATTGAATCGTGTAGGTTGACATGCATGCTAGAAACACTTGTAATTTCACTAAGTCTTAGAGTATGCTTAAGGACTAGATTGTTGTCATGGTTTGATGGTTTTTGAGGTTAATCTATTGATTATGCTTAGAATTTATGATAGGCTCTTAATGATAAAAGGCATGAAAAGAAAAATTGGAGTAAAAATTAGAATTCATTGCTAATTGTGGCTAGGCGTCAAATGGGTAGTAGCCGGCTTGTATTTTTATGCGAGTAGTCTAGGGTTGAGCAAGATGGAGCGAAACGCACTTGCTCAGAAATTTGACAAAAAAAGAGAGAAAAAGAAAAAAAAAATATAATAAAGTTTAATGCAAAATTGATCATGTTAGATATATTTGATAATGTCATGTCTAATATTATTTATGTTTAGTTTTCAGATCTTACTTAAATAGGACAAATCAGTACTTAACTGAAATCAGCACTTATATTGAAGTCAAAACTTAAGTTATCAGTACTTAAGATTCAGGAGATATTTATCAGAAGATAATATCAGGACTTAAAGGAAACTTTCAGATAAGGAAGGTGGCTGATTGAAAGAAAAGAAGATCAAGACAAACGTAAGAAGAGATATGCATGAAGAAGGAATTCTGTGAAGAATGGAATACTTGGAAGAAAAGATAATTGATTGATATATTTTAGGAAGCAGAATTATATTCCATATCAATTAGCGATTATCTTGTAACTGTGTGATATATAAACACAGACATAGGGTCTACACTATAAGTGTTATCATTATCGAGAATATTATTCATTGTAACCCTAGCAGCTCTCGTGATATTTGTTCATCACTGAGAGAGGACAGTTCCATATTGTAACAGAGTTTATTGTATTGAATAAAGTCTATTTTCTGTTACTTGAGTTCTTTAATTCGATTTGATTGTGATAAACACTGTATTCAACCCCCTTCTACAGTGTGTGTGACCTAACAAGTGGTATCAGAGCCTATCTGTTAACATACAAACAGTTTAAGATCCAAAAATAATCATGTCTAAAGCAAAAACTCCTACCAAGCCCACCAAAACTGAAGAACCACCAAAGACTCAAATCCATAGTCGATATGAGGCTATTAGAGTTCCCATACTAAAGCCATCTGAATATCTCATATGGAAGGTGAGGATGACTATGTTTCCGGAAGCTACTGATCCAGAATATCTTGACAGAATCCATGAAGGACCTCACAAGCCAACAAAACTCGTTGTTGTAGTTGCAGGTGAAGAAACAAAGTCTGTACCAAAGGAGAAGAGTGATTACACTGCTGAAGATATCGCATCAATTGCTAAGGATGCTAAGGTACGACACTTGCTGCATAGTGCCATTGATAATGTAATGTCAAATAGGGTAATTAACTGTAAGACTGTAGAGGAGATATGGGATGCCTTGGAGACAAGGTGCCAGGGAACTGATTCGATTAAGAAGAACAGGAAGACAATAATCACTCAAGATTATGAACACTTTGACTCAAAGCCTAATGAGTCATTGACTGATCTATATGACAGATTTGTCAAACTCTTGAATGATTTGTCACTGGTTGATAAGGAGTATGATCTTGAAGATTCAAACCTTAAATTCCTATTAGCTCTTCCTGAAAGTTGGGATTTGAAGGTAACAATTATAAGAGACAACTATAATCTTGAAGAAACAACTCTTGATGAAATTTATGGGATGCTCAAGACTCATGAACTTGAGATGGAACAAAGAAGCAAGAGGAAAGGAGGAAAGTTAAGGACAGTTTCTCTTAAGGCTGAAGAAGAATCCCCCAAGGCAGCTACCTCAAGAAAAGGCAAGGGAAAAGCACTCATCACAAAGTCTGATACTGAGTCATCAAATTCTGATAATGATGATGACTCAGAAACTGAAAGCTTGCCTGAGATGGATGCTGATGATGAGATGATGAAGTTATGTGCTCTTATGGTGAAAGGAATCACAAGGATTGCATACAGAAAGTTCAGGAAGGGAAGGAAGTTTTCCAGGAAAGGTGCAAGTTCTGATAAGAAGAATTTCAGAAAATCTGAAGGCAAATGAGGGAAGTCTGACAGAGGAGATTACACAAATGTTAAATTCTACAACTGTGGTGAGAAAGGCCACATATCTCCTGATTGCAAGAAAGTGAAGAGTGACAAAGGCAAGGCTCTTGTCACAAAGAAGAAAAGTTGGACAAACACTTAAGATTCTGAAAGTGAGGAGAACTATGCCTTGATGGCAAATGCTGATATGGCAAATGCTAAAAGCAGTTCTGAAGCTGCTGAGTTAAAGGTACCTCAAACTACTTATGCCTTTCATACTGATGATATTAATGAGTTGAGAAGATATCTTAAAACCATGTTCATTAGTTATAGAGATCAAACTTTAACATGTGAAAGATTAACTTCTGAAAATCTTGCTTGTAAAAAGAGGAATGATTATTTAGAAAAAGAGTTAGTCATGTTCCATCAAACTCAGAAAGATAGAGATGATGCTTTCTATGTTAGGGATGAAGTACTTAAAATGAATGAATCTCTAAAAACTGAGTTAGAAAAGGAAAGAGAGATTATTAGGACTTGGACTAACTTTGGAAGAATAACTCAGAATTTGTTAAGTAGTGGAAACTGGAAAGAGGGCTTAGGTTATGGAGATGATAAGAATGATAAATGAACTGTAGAAATTAAGCCTATAGTTGTTAAACAAAAGCCAAAGTTAAAACCTATTAAGTTTGTAGCTGTAAAGTCTGATACTGAGAAATCAGAAGTTAAAGAGGAATTAACTTCTGACAAACTAAAACAGGAAAAGACAACTGAAGTAAACGTAGGCTTAATGATAAAGAAACAGCTTAAGCATAAGCTGAAAGATGTTAAGAATGTAAACAAGGTAAAGTCACCTAGGAAAAATAGGAATGGAAAGGAACGTGTGAATAAAAGCAATGATTATAAGCCTGTTCCTAATGCTCCTAGAAAAACATGTCATGACTATGGAAGTTCTAACCATCTGGCTTCTTTTTGCAGGAAGAATAAGAACATAAACTCCTTACCTTCAAAGTCAGGAGTTAAGAGTCAGTCTGTTAGCTATATGCCACAAAATCCTTGTTTTCATTGTGGTAGTTTATGGCATTCCATTTATACTTGTAAGGAATATCATAGTTTGTACTATGATTATTATAAAATAAAACCTTCTTTAAAGAAAGTTAGCATTGTTCCTTCTAGTGTAAGTTCTGATACAAAGTCTGATAGTGTAAATGCTGATAAGAAAGATGTTAAGATAAACTCTGATGCTAAATGCGCTGTAAATGTTAACAAACTTAATAAGGCCAAAGGATTCAAGCAAGTCTGCGTCCTTAAAACTAATCATTAGGGGTCTTTGTGATTGCAGGGCAACAGGAAAAACATCCTAGTTCTGGACAGTAGATGCTCAGGACATATGACTGGAAATAAAGCCCTGCTATCAGACTTTGTGGAGAAGGCTGACCCAAGTGTTTCTTATGGAGATGGCAACATTGGAAAAATACTGGGATATGGAAATATCAATCTTGGGAATGTCATCATTAAAGAAGTAGCTCTGGTCTCAGGACTTAAACACAATCTGCTGAGTGTTAGTCAAATCTGTGATAAAGGTTATCATGTAGATTTCTTTGAAGAACACTGTGAAGTTGTAAGCAAATCTACAGGAAAAGTTGTTCTGAAAGGATACAAGCATGGTAACATTTATGAAGCCAAGCTTTCAACAAGTATTGATGGTTCTGCAATCTGTCTGATGAGTAGAGCATCAATTGAAGAAAGCTGGAATTGGCACAAGAAACACTCGCATTTAAATTTCAACAATATAAATGAACTGGTCAAGAAAGATCTTGTGAGAAGACTGCCAAAATCAGTATTTGCTCCTGATGGCCTTTGTGATTCATGTCAGAAGGCTAAACAAAGAAAATCTTCATTCAAGAGCAAGACTGAATCATCAATTCTTGAGCCTTATCACCTACTACATGTAGATCTATTTGGTCCAGTGAATGTCATGTCTATTGCAAAGAAGAAATATGCTCTGGTCATAATGGATGAGTTCACCAGATACACATGGGTGTATTTCTTGCACACAAAAAGTGAAATTGCATCTATCTTGATTGATCATGTCAAGCAACTGGATAAAATGGTCAAGATTATGTGAAGATAATAAGAAGTGATAATGGCACTGAGTTCAAGAATTTGATTATGGAAGAGTCCTGCAAAGACCATGGAATCAAGCAGGATTTTTCTGCTCCTGGAACTCCACAGCAAAATAGAGTTGTTGAAAGAAAGAATAGAACTCTTATTGAAGCTGCACGAACAATGCTTGATGAAGCAAAGCTACCAACCTATTTTTGGGCTGAAGCTGTGCAGACTGCTTATTTTACTCAGAATGAAACACTCATTAACAAGCATGGAAAGACACCATATGAGATGGTGAAGAATAAGAAGCTAAATCTGAAGTATTTTCATGTATTTGGATGCAAGTGTTTTGTTCTTAAGACTCACCCTGAACAGCTATCCAAATTTGACTGAAAAGCTGATGAAGGAATTTTTGTTGGGTATCCACTTTCCACAAAAGCCTTCAGAGTCTATAATTTAAGAACAAGGGTTGTCATGGAATCTATCAATGTCTCCTTTGATGATAAGAAGATTACTGGACTTGAAGATTTCAATGATCTTGATCAGCTGAGATTTGAAAATGAAGACTTAAATTCTGATAGTGAAAATCCTGAAAGTCTAAATCCTGATACTGCAAACTCTGATGGATTAAACTCTGATGTTATTGAAACTGTGGTGACTACGTCAAAGGAAGATGCACCTGTGCAGGGGGGCATATTGAAGATACAACCACATCTCAAGAAGCATCAGAACATATAACTGGCTCTTCAAGTTCTGATTTATCAAGTTCTGATAAGCCAAGTTCTGATAATTCTGAAAACTCAATTTCTGAAGGATCCAACTCAGAGACCATAGTTTCAAGGGGAGCATCAGAAAATGTTGATGAAGATAGCATGGATCATGGGGGAGCATCCAGTTCTAGAGAAAACCTTCCATCTGCAAGGAAGTGGACTAAATCACATACACCTGACTTAATTATTGGAATTCCTGATGCAGGTGTCAGAACTAGAATAGCTACTTCAATTGAATGTCTCTATAATTCTTTTCTTTCTCAGACTGAACCAAAGAAAGTGGAAGAAGCTCTTCAAGATGCTGATTGGGTGCAAGCAATGCAGGAAGAGTTAAATGAATTTGAAAGAAACAAGGTTGGTTGCAAAAGGATATTTTCAACAGGAGGGAATTGATTATGATGAAACATTTGCACCAGTTGCTAGATTGGAAGCCATAAGGATATTTTTGGCTTATGCTGCTCACAAAAAGTTTACTGTCTTTCAAATGTATGTGAAAAGTGCTTTTCTCAGTGGAGAGTTGGAAGAGGAAGTATATGTTGAACAACCTCCAGGCTTTGTAGATTCCAAATTTCCAAATCATGTCTACAGGCTTGATAAAGAACTTTATGGCCTTAAGCAAGCTCCAAGAGCATGGTATGAGACTTTAGCTCAGTTTCTTCTGGAAAGTGAATTTAACAGAGGAACTATTGATAAAACTCTGTTCTACCTCAACCATGGAAAGGACTTACTTTTGGTTCAGATATATGTTGATGATATCATTTTTGGTTCTACAAATGACAGACTTTGCAAGGAGTTTGCCAAACTGATGCAGTCAAGATATCAAATGAGTATGATGGGGGAACTTAGCTATTTTCTGGGCCTTCAAGTCAAGCAGAATGAAGAAGGCACTTTTATTTGTCAAACCAAGTACACCAGAAATTTTCTAAAGAAATTTGGAATGCAAGATTGTTCAAGTGCATCCACTCCCATGTCCACTGCAACAAAATTGGATAAGGATACTGGTACATCAGTAGATATCACTGATTACAGAGGTATGATTGGCTATCTACTCTATCTAACTGCTAATAGACCTGATATCATGTATGCTACCTGTCTTTGTGCAAGATTTCAAGCAGATCCAAGAGAACCTCACTTAACAGCTGTGAAAAGAATTTTCAAGTATCTTAAGGGAACAGCTGATCTGGGATTGTGGTATCCTAGAGAATCAGACTTTAAGCTAATAGGTTACTAAGATGCAGATTTTGCAGGTTGCAAAATTGACAGGAAAAGCACAAGCGGAAGCTGCCAATTTCTTGGAGGCAGATTGGTTTCTTGGTTTAGCAAGAAACAAAAGTCAATTTCCACATCAACTGCAGAAGCAGAGTACATTGCTGCAGGAAGCTGTTGTGCACAGATTCTTTGGATGAAGAATCAGTTACTGGATTATGGGTTAACATATTTTAAAATCCCTATTTACTTTGATAATCAAAGTGCTATTGCTATGACAGGTAATCCAGTTCAACACTCAATGACAAAGCACATCAGCATAAGGTACCACTTTATAAGGGAACATGTGGATGAAGGTCCAGTGGAGTTGCACTTTGTTCCAACAAATCAACAACTAGCAGACATCTTCACAAAACCACTGTGTGAAGCTACTTTTACAAGATTGGTAAATGAACTTGGAATGGTTTCAGGTTCTTTCTCTAAATCTGCTTAGTTTTTGTTCTAATGCATCAGATTTTATGATCAGTATTTACAGATATTACTATCTTTGTGTATTCTGTGCTTAATTGAAAATTGCTTAAGTACTGGTTGTTGTCTGATGTGACTTTCTAAACTCGGATAGTGATATGAATGTTTCTGTGATTATTCAATCCAATTAGGATAAATATGCTAGATGCTGACCTAGTAATCTTTAATATACTAACAAATCACATGTATGAAGTAATTATTTATTTGGAAATCTATTGACACAAGCAAATTCTGATATTGAGCTTAGTTAAGTTTACTTTGTCTATCTTAATACTAAGTCAAAAACTAGAATAATGCTTCTCATCTGTTAAGTTCTGATGTTAGTAAATCTTGTGAATGTACTAAGTGCTGATAAGCCTCACTTATCAAAAGAACAGGAAAAAAAAGAAACAAAAATCAGGTACTCCTTTAAGATCTAGAGTAAAATTGTGGAAGGGACGACCTAAGCGCATTGCTTGTATTAAGTAATATGCATCAGAAAAGCAAAAAAAATATTTTTCTTGGTGACTTTTCACACTCTATGATTACTGGAGAAATACTCTGATAATAGCATAAATTCTGATAAGCAGTCGTGACTCACTTACATTGAGAAGCCACTGTAAAATGGAATTTTAAAAGATGCATAAAACAAGCACAAAACAGTTGAGGTGGACTCATGCATGAACTCACTCTAAAGTAGACTTCAGAATCATGACAGATTTTGAGCAAAGTTCTTAGTTATGCCTTATTTCTAAGATGTACTGAAGTGAATCAGACTTTAATATTTATATGATATTTAGCATACTACACACACATACACTCCATATGAATGATGAAAATTATTGTGGTGATAAATGTTGTTTTAGATGAACGTTTAAGTGTCAGTTGCATAAATTCTGAGGACAAGTCATGATGGAAGTTCTGATGATTAAGTTCTGAAGAAACAAAATCAGAATTTGTGTGAAAAATTACAGAAATAGGCATTCATTTTTCGAGTTAAGAAATCATGTTCTGATGACTGTTAAGTTCTGATATAAGTCAAAGTTCTGATTTTACACTCTGATTCTTTACTTGACTTATTTGTGGTTAAAATCTGAAACAATCTTACTTAAAATTAGAATATGTTTGGATGAGATATTAACAGTCAATATAATTTGGGTTAGTGGTACACGTGTATGCACAGTAATTTTTACTTATTTCTTATGCACATTAAATCCTGTTTTACACTTCCAATGGCTGTTATTATTCTCCTCAGTCTAGGGAGACGAGGTAGAATTATTTCTACCTGTAATCATTCAATTTTCTTTGCGTCTCTTGGCATTCTATTGGCTATATAAACCAACACCTCATCTCAGCCAACACATCTCTCATTTTCTCTCAAACTCTCAAACTCATTTCCTTTTCTCCCATCACAACCATGGTTCATTTCGACTTAGCTCTGAACTATGATACTTTCACTCTCACCATGAAATGTATAGAATGGCAGCAGGAATGGCATCTTACTGCCATTCCTGATGAAATTTGGGACTCGGTTCCCCAAAAGGTCCTCACAGTCCTCTTGTTCTTTTACATGGACTACCATCGCCATCTTGAGCGACTGGAAGAGGAACGGCTGGAAGCTCTCCGACAGCAGGAGCGTATTATTCATCTTGCTTTTCTTTTTGTTGAGAATAGGAAGAAGAAATAATTTCTCCTGCCTGTTTCTCTTCACCGTCAGCTTTGTATGGCTTCTTAGCTTAGGACAAAAGCTATTGATGTTAAGATTTTTAGATTAGGACAATCTTGTACTTTTCAACATGTAATTTAAATTTCATGAAATGTATTTGCTCAATATATTAATGAAATTTTATATTTATACAAGATTTCTGAGTCGTCTGATATTCTGATAACATGTTAAATCCTGATACTAACCATATTCTAATTACCTTCAAGCTCTGATACAAATCAAGTTCTGATTCTGACGTGGCAGGATTTATTTACTTGATTTATTTCTGGTTATTCTCTTATTTGACATATTTTTACAGAATATTGGTCAAACAGTGATAAATTTTTTTAAGTGGGAACAGTTTTAAATTTTAAAATAAAACTGAACTACCTTAATTAATGGGATTACTTGTAAGTGGAACGGTTTTTCCTTGAAAAACTGCATGTGATAAGTTCTGATTACTGAATACACGTGCCCATTAATTATCTTTTACTGCTTCATGTCTGACAGGTGTCCCAACGGTTACTTTTTCTACCGTGTATAAGTAAAAGAGAGAAAAGATTGTAAAATCTTTTATTTACCTTCACATTTTATCCCTCTCTCTTTACTTCTATTCTCTCTCATCTACTGACGATTTTTCATACAAACATTTTCTCAAACACCTTACATGCAACTTTCTTTCTCACAAATTCTCATGGCACCCAAGGACATAATCTTCGATGGAGCAACATTTGTTCCCAATAACTTCTCTGCTATTCTTAGCAAGTCAGAAGCACCCTCTGAACTTCATTTCATTCAGGACTTTCTTGTTAGTTCTGATATTGGGTATGCTCTGACTCAACCCGAAGCAATTTCTAGTACTCAAGTACTGGAGTTCTGGAGAAGCGGTGTGTATGATGATGGTGGTGCTCAAGGGTCCCCAAGTATCATTTTTTCATCAGGGGAGGATGAGTATGTTGTGACTTTGACTACGGTTCGACAAGCATTGCAGCTACCTGAGAACTGTGTTTACTCTACTGTTGACGAGCCAGTTCTTCAAAACATGATGGCTAGTATGGGATACGAAAGAACATTGGCAAAGCTGGGCCAGTTGAAGAGATCTTTCATTAGGAGGAAATGGAGTTTATTCTTTGATTGCATAACTAAAGCCTTTGCAAAAAAATGTTCCAATTTTGATGCAATTTCCATTTTCAGCCAACAAATCGGGTATGCTCTCATAAATCAAACTGATTTTGACTATGCAAGTGCTGTCTTAGGTTTTATTGGGGATAGAATGAATGAAGATAGATCTACTATTTATTTTACTAGATTCTTTTAGCTTATTTATAGTTTCTGTTGTGATAATAAGCCCCAAGGTTATGGTAAATTAATTTCATCATTCAGAATAGCTAAAAGAGCTTTTACTGACTTATTATCTACTGATAATAAGAAGGCTGTGTTAAGACCCCTCTTAATTCCTTTATCTGTCAAACAAGCCTTAATAACCTATGATCTTATTAAGTACACAACATTATATCCTGATGTACAACCATCTGAACCTCATCCATCAGCACCTACCACCTCTACTCAACCACCACAAACTTCTCAACCTCAACCATCAGACCCTACAATGTAGCCTTCATCTTCCAAATCTAAGAGGACTAAGAAAGTACCTCAGACTCAACAGAAGAGAAGGAGATTCATTCTGCGAGATGAATCAAATGTTGAGGAACAGGTTCCTGTATCAGAACCTGTTGTTCAAAAAGTTGAGAAGGTCTCTTCTCAGAAGGATGATGATATTGGGAGTTTTAAGCCTCTAAAAAGGCTTAGAAAGCATAATTCTGATGATAAAGCTCCCACAGTCACCTTAAAAGCTAAAAGATTCAAAACATTGACAAAAAGGCCTGAAGATTCTGGTAAAGGAATGGAAGTAGCAGCTAAGGAAGGGGATCAGGAATCTCTGATCTCACAAGACCCTGTTGAAGCTCACAATTCTCCTAGTGCTGATTCAGATCCACATGCTACTCATCACTGACCACTACATGAGCTAGAATCCTCTCACATTCCTACATCTCCAGTATCTCCAATAAATGCTGATACCCAGGGGCCAAGTGATGAAATTGACAGTCATAACTTGAAAGTGCCTCAAGTTTTGCATCTAGAAGCTCCAACAAGTCAAGTCACTCCACCAACAACACCAATTCCTGATGCTGATTTTCATCCAGAATTTCCTACAACACCTTCTCTACATCTAGATACTAAAGATTAGATTTTAGGTGAGCATCAGAATATGGATGTTGATTAGAACTTAGTTGGAGATCAGTCCTTAGAGGATGATGTTGAAGAATCCATAGCTTCTCATACTGTTCTTGTATCAGAAGATGCTGAAGATGATGACTCTGTAAGTTCTGATGCAGCACATGTTGATGCTACTGGTAATGCTGCTACAAATGTAGATGCTGATACAGCTGGTCCTTTTGGACATGCACCTCTGCAAGCTCCTTTAAAGGCTGAAATAGTCAAAAAATTTGTTATAGGGGAAGCACCAGTGTCACACCCCCAACTTAAACAGCAAAATAAATATAGCTATTACATCATTTTAAAAGAAATAATACAACCAAATCCAAGATCTCACAATTTAGGGTTTGGAACAGCCCAACATTACCAACTATTATATCTGATTACAAATACCGAGTCCTCACACAACTATTATTACTTATTCTACCTGAGCTCGGATATAAGCATTAACATCACAGGTCTTACGGGCAGTCTGCTTGAATTTAACCATAGCTGCTAGCTGTAATATCAGGGTAAAGCAAGAAGTGAGCCAAATGCTCAACAAGTGCTAACAGCATGACACAAAACATAAATCGAGATATACTTTTAAGAATGCCAATGGAAAGACATAACTAATGATAACGAGAGATAAAACTATGAGAGATGGCATCATTTTGCTTGTATCAAAACAATTTTAAAATCATGTCATAGTCAAAATCGTTTTATGACGCTACGGATTACAGCCGGTGATCAGCCATGAAGTAATCCCGAACCTCGCTGGGTTCTAAAACATTAACGGGAATCCCTAGGCAACTTTTAAGCCTAATATAAGTGTGGAAAGGACTCGCGTCTCAGTCCAGATCCACTATTCAAGAAAACATTTATCCCCCTTAGGACTGAAAACCCATATTTTATTTATTTCAAAAGCTGAAGCCGAGTTGTAACAAAAATCTCTTTTAACAGTAAACATTTTTATTAAGGGAATATAGATCAACTCGAAACACGGGAAATATGGTACTAAATCTCAGGGCCATGATTCACAAAACTTTACTCTATTAGGGTAACAAAAAGGTTTTCATATGCCAGAACTTGGACAGGAAAATATGGTGAGACTAATGGATAATATGAAGGGGTAATGCCAAACTGGGCTTAAAGCAATGGTTTCTCGTCAAGGTACAGGTGTTGGATCATTAAGAAGATAAGCTTCACGAATACTATGGGTGTTAAGGTAATGATCCTTAGCTCAGGATGTATATATATATCAGAATTGTCAAGCTTTAGGATAGGAAAGAGGGTATCAATCAATGAGGAATCATGTTGGTAAGTTTCTGACTATCAGAGTTCAAGGTAAGGTTCTATAGGGGTTCAAGTATCAGGATGAGATATCAATACTTAGGAATCATCATCATGTTAATCAAGAGGATCAATCAAGTAATATAACAACTCTTTATTTTATCATGGCATTTAACTATCATGAAAAGACTTTTGATCTACTTGCAATACATACTCGAGGGTTCATGGCATTTCTATGTAATTCAAAGATAAGCGAGAGATACGCTTGATTTAAACATATCAAAATGACTCAGGATAATTGCATCGATATATATGAACTGTTTACAGTAAATATGAAGGTCAAGTTGAATCACTTGCCTTGAGATAGGCTGGTCTGGTCTGACTGGTAGGAGCAACTGGAGCTTCACTCGACCTTTATGGCAAGTTTTCCCTCGTCTCGAGATCCTACATAAATGATAATAATCCTTATTATAATACATTCTTACCATCTCAACCTATTTACAACCCGAAATTAAACACGGATGGCACTTAGGCCTATATGCACTTAATTTATATCCACCTTTATATTTCAAATGTACACACGTAGCCACATAATCACATATCGTATATTAATACCAAATATCACCATATATACCATAATGCAATACTAGGCTTGGATGACCTCGACTCACAACTTAAGTCACTTGGTCACTAAACTAGACAAGGTCTTCAAATTTTGGCTTCCTAACTCGATGTGACTTTCCTAAATTATCCAAAACCTATTGACCCTCACTTGTGCCTTTTGCTCTACTGACTTTATACTATCTTACAAATATGGTGGTCGACCTAATACTCACTTCTAAGTGTTCTAAAACTATGTGATAAGTGAAAGTGCTCACTGGTGCAAATTTCAGAATGACAACTATAGTTTCTTGAGTACATTAGACACTCTTAAACTACAAGTTTTCCTTCAAAACTTTTACACAAGACTCTGCTGACCTAAGGGCATCTCACAAACTTGATGTGGCTCTAGGGCCTGGCTTGGGCCTTCTTGGGCCTAAGCTAAAAGTCTAAGGTTCCCCTGTTTTTCTGGGCAGAAAACGCTCTGACTTGAATTAACTTGTGACACATGGTTCTAACTCATATCCTATGAAATATGGTTGGAAAAACTTCTCTGACACTCCCTCTAACTAAGGCCCAATTGGGCCTAATGAGGGCCTACCCGTGACATGGTCAAATCTCCCTATTTCTAAGTTGCAACAAAACTGTCCCCTGCTGGACAGATTTGGTTATTCTACTTATGCACCTAACCAAATGACATGCAAACCTCCAACAACCTCCTAAAACCTTTTATATACTCCCAATACTAACTTCTGGTAGCTTGGGCCTCAAAGTGCACACCAATGACATGGTCAATACTCACTCTAAACCTCAGTGTACTAAACTGATTTTCTGCAGAAACTATAACTCTCATTTCTCCAAGGTTTTGACTTGACAAACTCAACTACCAACAACCCAATACTCAAACCAAGACTTAAACATGGTATTCTACTGAACTAACTCCCTTATTCTCAAAATAACCTTGGTGAGATCATCCTTACCTTAAGTACAATTATGGCAAAATAAGAGAATCTACACTTCACAAATCACAAATCTTCATGCTTTTGAAATAACAAGGTATATATTTTTATAAAAGATAATCACGAATTATTACCATGCAACAAGAAGCATAAATCAATATTAACACATTATACCTACTGAAATTAAAGCTTACTAACAAAATCTTTCCAAATAATCAAAATCTTACAACATTCTAAGAGAAATCCTCATGCATGCATGTCCTCGGGTTTTGCAAACCAAAACAACACATTTTCTACATATATTCTACCATAAAATTGACATGCAAGCCTAGCATGAGCTATACCTAGATGATCACTTAGCATGCAAGGAGTTTTATCAAATTTTCACCATAAAATTCAAGTCATTATCACAAAAACATGCAAGAATTGATCAAAACAACAAGAATGATTTCAAGGACCATTCATTCGGCTCCCATATGGTCATGGCCGAATGAAATGGATGGAAATGGCCATTAAATCATCAAGAGTTTCCTTCTCAAGACTTGGCATTTATCCATTCCTTTAGTCCTCTCAAAAACAACCTTAAATCCATAAGAATCAAGATTGTATTTTGAGTTTCACTAAAACCTTTACATGCAACCCTTAAACTTAAACTTTCTACTCAAAACTCTTTGAAATATTTATGGACAACATGTAGGGAGCAATATTACTTGAATATAAGATGGATGTTTGAGTGAAAGAATGGAGAAAAGAAAGGGGATGGGGGCCTCGGCTATGGTGATTGCCGAGAGGGAGGAAAAACCGAGAGGTGAGGGGTTAAGGAGGGAGGAGAGAGTGAGGGTGGAGTGTGGAGTGGGGTGAATGATCACAATACTTTGTACTTTGGGTTTTTATGATTTTGATTGATTGAAATAAGTGAGTGGAAATGAGAATTGACAAGATTAACCTTCCCACATACTAGGACCATTTTGCATGTAAGGACAAAGGAGTAATTTGGTTAGCAAGATGAGAGTTAGTGGGGTTGTAATTGTCCTTTTTAGCCCTTTAGTTGAATAGAAGAGAGTTTGCATGCAAGGATATTCATGTAATTTGATAAATATGACAACTAAAATTTATAATAATTTATTTTTATAAAATAAAATACAAGTTCAAAAATTATAAAATTTATACCATAAAATAACTTGGATTTTTAGAGACTTTATAAAATCATTTTCAAAATTTGTGAACAAAATACCTTTTAAAAGAAAAATTTTCCAAAGCTTAGAATATTCCTTATAAATCAAAAATAATGAAATTAAATAAACTCTTGCTTTGAAAAATCATATACTACACAACGCAAATTTATAATGCAGAAATTTTCACTCACACTAGCGTACAATCATTGAATATATTTTCATTTGATTTTAATATTATACCAAATCCATAAATAATATTACATAAATGCTGGTCGTAACATCCTCTCCCCCTTAAGGGATTCTGTCCCCAGAATCTAAGAGAAAAGATGAGGATACCGGGAATGCATATCAGACTCTAACTCCCAAGTCGACTCTTCGACCTTAGGGTTCCTCCAAAGTACTTTTACTAACTTTACTGACTTATTTCAAAGACTCTTTACTAGCCAGTCGAGTATTTTAACCGGTTGCTCTACAAATGACAGGTCTGCCTGAATTTCTACAGGTTCATATTCTATCACATGGCTAGCGTCAGGATTGTACTTCTTAAGCAACGACACATGGAACACATTATGCACATGCTGATACTGAGGTGGTAAGGCCAACTCGTAGGCCACCTTTCCTACTTGACTCAAAATCTCAAAAGGACCTATGTATCTAGGTGCTAACTTCCCTTTCTTGCCAAATCTCATCAACCCTTTTCTAGGTGACACCTTCAGCAACACAGCTTCGCCAATTTGGAATTGAACGTCCTTACGTGCTGGATCTGCATACTTCCTCTGTCTATCTTGAGCAGCAAGCAACCTTTTCTAAATTAACTTGACCGAGTCATGTAATTGTTGTACCAATTCCGAGCCGAGAATTCTTTCTTCTCCTACTTCATCCCAACTTGTTGGTGATCTATATTTTTTCCCGTACAAAGCTTCGTATGGTGGCATGCCGATACTGGAATGATAGCTGTTGTTGTAAGAAAATTTCAATGAACGGCAAATGGTCGTCCCAACTTCCTGCAAAATCGATTGCACAACTGTGCAAGATGTCTTCAATCGTTTGAATTATCCTTTCACTCTGGCCATCAGTCTGCGGGTGGTACGCCGTGCTCATATTCAACTTTGTGCCAAGACATTCCTGAAATTACTTCCAGAATCTCGAGTTAAATCGGGGATCTCTGTCTGAAACTATTGATACGGGTACTCCATGCCTTAGTACGATTTCGCGTATATATAGATGAACCAACTTGTCCAGTGACGACTTCTCATTTATTGGAAGGAAATGCGCCGACTTCGTAAGACGATCAATTATAACCCATATTGCGTCATGCCCGGATTTCATTCGCGGTAGTCCCACTATAAAGTCCATAGCGATATTTTCCCATTTCCACTCTGGAATCTTCAGGGGCTGAATTAATCCGCTTGGTCGTTGATGTTCTGCCTTTAGTTTCTGACAAGTATAGCACTTCGCAACCCATTCTGCCACGTCTCGCTTCATATTTGGCCACCAAAAGTTCTTCTTTAAGTCTCGATACATCTTGGTGCTTCCCGGGTGGATTGAAAATTTCGAATTGTGGGCTTCATGGAGGATCTCATTCTTTAATTCAGGTACATGGGGAATCCATATTCTGGATGAAAACCTTAGTATCGTTTGCTCATCCCTTTGAGTATTAATCTCCTCTCCAGATAACTGATTCTTCTCTTTTTCCATTACTTCCTCTTGACACTTCTTTATCTTTTCCACTAGTGTTGGCTGAAAGGTCATTGCACGACAAACTTCCTCGACTTTTCCATAAGCTCAAAGTTCCAATTCCAATCTTTCAATTTCTTCAGATAACTCTTTTGATGTTATCATCATATTCAATCTCTCCTTCCTACTCAGAGCATCGGCCACTACGTTCGCCTTTCCAGGATGGTAATTTATCGAATAATCATAGTCTTTGATCAAATCCAGCCATCTCCTCTGCCTCATATTGAGCTCTTTCTGAGTAAAAATTTACTTTAAACTCTTGTGATCCGTGTAGATTTCACACTTCTCTCCATAGAGGTAATGTCTCCAAATCTTGAGTGCGAACACTATGACAGCTAGTTCCAAGTCATGCGTCGGGTACTTTAACTCATGCGGCTTCAACTGTCTTGACGCATATGCGATCACTTTACTGTGTTGCATCAACACACAATCCAAACCCTTATGTGAAGCGTCGCTGAAAATTACAAAGTTCCCTTGATCATCTGGAAGTACCAACACCGGAGCTGTTACCAACTTCTGCTTTAACTCTTGAAAGCTATCTTCACATTCTGCACTCCATTCAAACTTTTGATTCTTTCTAGTTAACTTGGTCAATGGCGTGGCGATCTTCGAGAAATCCTTGACGAATCTTCTATAGTATCCGGCCAATCCTAGAAAACTTCGCACTTCCGTAGGAGTCTTTGGCCTCTCCCAACTCATAACTGCCTCAATCTTTGCCGGATCCACTTTAGCTCCCTCATTTCCAATAACATGCCCCAAAAATTGAACTTCCTTTAACCAAAACTCACATTTGGTAAACTTGGCATACAACTTCTCTTGTCGGAGTATCTCCAATGCTATTCAGAGGTGCTGCTTATGTTCTTCTTCCGACTTGGAATAAATAAGGATATCATCAATGAATACCACGACAAATTTGTCCAAATACTTTTTAAATACCCGATTCATCAGATCCATAAATGCGACCGGAGCGTTGGTCAATCCAAACGGCATTACTAGGAATTCATAATGCCCATATCTGGTCCTGAATGCGGTCTTAGGAACATCTTCTTCTTTGATCTTTAGTTGATGGTATCCCGATCTCAATTCAATCTTCGAAAAGCATTTTGCTCCCTTCAACTGATCAAAAAGGTCATCTATCCTTGGTAGCGGGTAGCTGTTCTTGATCGTCACCTTATTCAACTCCCGGTAATCTATGCATAGACGCATACTCCCATCTTTCTTCTTTACAAACAGAACAGGTGCTCCCCATGGCGACGTACTTGGTCGTATCACTCCTTTATCCAATAATTCTTGTAGCTGGCTCGCCAACTCTTTCATTTCTGTTGGTGCCATCCTATACGGGACCTTTGAAACTGGTTCCATGCCTGAAGCAAGGTTGATCTCGAACTCAATTTGTCGATCTGGTGGTAAGCCTGGTAGTTCGTCGGGAAACACATCGGGGAACTCATTAACTACAGGAATATCTTCCATTCTGAGGCTGCCTCTCTCTGAATCCACTACATATGCTAGGAACGACTCACAACCTTTTCTAAGTAACTTCTTAGCTTGAACAACTGTAAGAAATAGTTGCTCTTGCCTCTGCCCCTTAAATACTACCTTCTCTCCACTCTTCGTCTTTAAATACACTCTCTTGGTCTTACAATTTATCTGAGCGCTATTCTCTCCTAACCAATCCATTCCTAAAATTATATCAAACTCTCCCAACTTGAAGAGTATCAAGTCGGCTGAGAACTTATACCCCGAAATATCAATCTCACACTTTGGACAAAATTGATTCACATGAATCTTCTCTTGGTTCGCAATTACCACATTTACTACCTCACTCATAACCATTTTATCACATTGGAGCTTATCAACAAAAGATTCTGATATGAAAGATCTTGTTGCTCCCGAATCAATCAATACTTTAGCTTTGACATTATTGAGTAAAAGTGTACCTGCTATCACCTCCGAATTCTGTACAGCATCCTTCATCTTCAAATCAAATGTCCTTGCTATTGCTTGTGGGGTTGGTGTAGGTGGTGGAGGTAATGCCAATACCTCAACTGGCACACTCGCACTAGTACTTGCCACGTTCATCAGAGTTTTGACTGGTCCGGTTGCCTTACACTCCCTAGCCATGTGTCCAGTCTTCCCACACTTGTAGCACGTAACTCCTGGCTTCGGCATCTTGCACTCATTCGCCAAATGTCCCTTCTGATTGCACCTATAACAGGTCATGCTCAGCTTATTGCATACTCCGGGGTGCCTTCTTCCACAGTGCTTGCATTCCGGTCTCTGGAACCTATTTTCTCCATCTTGCCCTTGGCTTGCCTGGTTGTTCCCTTTTAATTCTTGCCTTTTGCCCAAATTTCCCTTCTTTTGAAAATTTCCGCCCTTCTGAAAACCAATCCTCTTTATATTCCGATCTTGCGAACTTCCAGCTTCAGACTTTTCTCCATAAAATGGAACCTTCCTCTTCTTGTTATCCCTCTCTTTCCTTGACTGCATCCCATTATTCTCAATCAGAGCAGCTTTCTGTACTACTCCCGCATAAGTTTCAAGCTCAAACATAGCCACCCTATCTCTGATCCAAGGCTCCAATCCTTGCTGAAATTTCTTTGTTTTTTCCTCCTCAGTGCTGGTATACTTTGTCACAAACCTTGAAAACTCAGTGAACTTCTTCTCATACTCCAATACAGTCATGTTCCCTTGCTTCAACTCAAGAAATTTTAGCTCCATCTGATTCTGCATGTACTTAGGGTAATACTTGTTCAGAAATAACTTCTTAAATCTCTCCCAAGAAACCTGTTGAGTGACTTCCATAGCCTTTACTGATTCCCACCAATAGATGACTTCTCCCTTCAAGAAGTAAGTAGCATACGGCGTCTTCTGATCGTCTCCTAACTGTACCAACTCAAAACCCCTTTCCATCTCCTTGATCCATGTGTTAGCTATCACTGGATCAGTGGTATCATAAAATGCAGGTAGATTCACATTCTGAAAAACCTTGAAAGTGACAATTTGTCTAGGTGGTACTGGTGGTTCAGGTGGTTGGTGTGGCTCACGGTTATCTTGGTTTTCAATTCATTTTTGAAGAGTTAGTTGTTGTTGAGCTATAGCATTGGTTTGCTGTTGCAAGGTTTCCAGTAGTCGAAGAATATTTGGGTCTGTGGTGGAGGTGGTTGTTGGGTTCTTCTTTTTGGGAGGCATGATCCTGAAATAAGAGTTGTGTCAAAATAGATATGAATGACAAAATGATTCGAGGGTATCGCATGGCATTCTCATTTACATATGGGGTCAAGTTTCCAAATTAAGCAGATATGATGATAAAAGAAACATAAAATAACAGTTGAGAGAAAATGGAACAATAGCACATAATTATTGAAATTTTAAAGGTCATAGTACATAGGATTGGGACATAGTCTGATTCTAGGAATAACAGGCTTATTTAAAGGAAACAGCGGAAACAACTGGGGATTCCACAGAGTCTGACAATACAACAACATGAAAGGTAAATGGAAAGAACTAAGGCTCCACTCCATCTGAACGGGGCTTGGTAGTCTTTTCCTCTCAAAGCGTCTTCACAATGCTCTGGAGCTCATCCGCCACCATCTGAATGACATACTGGCTGGTACGGTCCCGGTGCACTGGCATCTCCTCAAGCTTAGTGTTGACGTACTGAACCAAGGTCTCAAGTCTCGCAGTCATCTGCTCCTTGGGCTTCCCTTCGTAGTTTCGGCTGTCCAGATACACATTCTTCAGTCGGTCTATCAGTCGGTCGTACTTGCCCTGAAGCATGTCAAACTCGCGCCTCAACTCAGCATACACGGAAAAAGCAATAGTGTCGTCCGACCCAGAGGATGACGAGGAATGCGCCCTTTGCTGACAAACAATAAGAGGAGTATTAATAATAATTTACTTAACCTACTCTCTCGCATAATATCTATAACCTACACACAAATCCTATAACCTATTTGGGCTGTCCAGGGACTCTAAACCGTAGCTCTGATACCAAAACCTGTCACACCCCCAACTTAAACAGCAAAATAAATATAGCTATTACATCATTTTAAAAGAAATAATACAACCAAATCCCAGATCTTACAGTTTAGGGTTTGGAACATCCCAACACTACCAACTATTACATCTGATTACAAATACCGAGTCCTCACACAGCTATTATTACTTATTCTACCTGAGCTCGAACATAAGCATCAGCATCACAGGTCTTACGGGCAGTCTGCTTGAATCTAACCATAGCTGCTAGCTGTAATATCAGGGTAAAGCAAGAAGTGAGCCAAATGCTCAACAAGTGCTAACAGCACGACACAAAACATAAATCGAGATATACTTTTAAGAATGCCAATGGAAAGACATAACTAATGATAACGAGAGATAAAACTATGAGAGATGGCATCATTTTTCTTGTATCAAAACAATTTTAAAATCATGTCTTAGTCAAAATCGTTTTATGACGCTACGAATTACAGCCGGTGATCAGCCGCGAAGTAATCCCGAACCTCGCTGGGTTCTAAAACATTAACGGGAATCCCTAGGCAACTTTTAAGCCTAATATAAGTGTGGAAAGGACTCGCGTCTCAGTCCAGATCCACTATTCAAGAAAACATTTATCCCCCTTTGGGACTGAAAACCCATATTTTATTTATTTCAAAAGCTGATGCCAAGTTGTAACAAAAATCTCTTTTAACAGTAAACATTTTTATTAAGGAAATATAGATCAACTCGAAACACGGGAAATATGGTACTAAATCTCAGGGCCATGATTCACAAAACTTTACTCTATTAGGGTAACCAAAAGGTTTTCATATGCCAGAACTTGGACAGGAAAATATGGTGAGACTAATGGATAATATGAAGGGGTAATGCCAAACTGGGCTTAAAGCAATGGTTTCTCGTCAAGGTATAGGTGTTGGATCATTAAGAAGATAAGCTTCACGAATACTATGGGTGTTAAGGTAATGATCTCTAGCTCAGGATGTATATATATATCAGAATTGTCAAGCTTTAGGATAGGAAAGAGGGTATCAATCAATGAGGAATCATGTTGGTAAGTTTCTGACTATCAGAGTTCAAGGTAAGATTCTATAGGGGTTCAAGTATCAGGATGAGATATCAATACTTAGGAATCATCATCATATTAATCAAGAGGATCAATCAAGTAATATAACAACTCTTTATTTTATCATGACATTTAACTATCATGAAAATACTTTTGATCTACTTGCAATACATACTCGAGGGTTCATGGCATTTCTATGTAATTCAAAGATAAGCGAGAGATACGCTTGATTTAAACATATCAAAATGACTCAGGATAATTGCATCGATATATATGAACTGTTTACAGTAAATATGAAGGTCAAGTTGAATCACTTGCCTTGAGATAGGCTGGTCTGGTCTGACTGGTAGAAGCAACTGGAGCTTCACTCGACCTTTATGACAAGTTTTCCCTCGTCTCGATATCCTACATAAATAATAATAATCCTTATTATAATACATTCTTACCATCTCAACCTATTTACAATCCGAAATTAAACACGGATGGCACTTAGGCCTATATGCACTTAATTTATATCCACCTTTATATTTCAAATGTACACACGTAGCCACATAATCACATATCGTATATTAATACCAAATATCACCATATATACCATAATGCAACACTAGGCTTGGATGATCTCGACTCACAACTTAAGTCACTTGGTCACTAAACTAGACAAGGTCTTCAAATTTTGGCTTCATAACTCGATGTGCCTTTCCTAAATTATCCAAAACCTATTGACCCTCACTTATGCCTTTTGCTCTACTGACTTTATACTCTCTTACAAATATGGTGGTCGACCTAATACTCACTTCTAAGTGTTCTAAAACTATGTGATAAGTGAAAGTGCTCACTGGTGCAAATTTCAGAATGACAACTATGGTTTCTTGAGTACATTAGACACTCTTAAACTACAAGTGTTCCTTCAAAACTTTTTCACAAGACTCTCCTGACCTAAGGGCATCTCACAAACTTGATGTGGCTCAATGGCCTGGCTTGGGCCTTCTTGGGCCTAAGCTAAAAGTCCAAGGTTCCCCTGTTTTTCTGGGCAGAAAATGCCCTGACTTGAATTAACTTGTGACACATGGTTCTAACTCATATCCTATGAACTATGGTTGGAAAAACTTCTCTGACACTCCCTCTAACTAAGGCCTAATTGGGCCTAATGAGGGCCTATCACACCCCCAACTAAAATAGCAAAATAATTATAGCTATTACATCATTTTAATGAGTATTACACAACCAAAATCCAAGATCTTACAGTTTAGGGTTTGGAACAGCCCAACACTACCAACTATTACATCTGATTACAAATACCGAGTCCTCACACAACTATTATTACTTATTCTACCTGAGCTCGAACATAAGCATCAGCATCACAGGTCTTACGGGCAGTCTGCTTGAATCTAACCATGGCTGCTAGCTGTAATATCAGGGTAAAGCAAGAAGTGAGCCAAAAGCTCAACAAGTGCTAACAATACAACGCAAAGCATAAATCGAGATATACCTTTAGGAATGACAATGGAATGACATAATCAATGATAATCGAGAGATAAAACTTATGTGAGTTGGCATCATTTTGCTTGCATCAAAACAAATTTTAAAACCATTCTTAATCAAAATCATTTTATGACGCTACGGATTACAGCCGGTGATCAGCCGCGAAGTAATCCCGAACCTCGCTGGGTTCTAAAACATTATTGGGAATCCCTAGGCAACTTTTAAGCCTAATATAAGTGTGGAAAGGACTCGCGTCTCAGTCCAGATCCACCATTCAAGAAAACATTTGTCCCCCTTTGGGACTGAAAAATCCACCTTTTATTCATTTTGAAAACTGATGCGATTTATGAC